>NC_083651.1:26347247-26641247 GCF_963576545.1 Limanda limanda
GTTAAATCACACCCACTTCCGGGTTAGGCCCCGCCCACTCCGAGTACGGATACGGATAATTCATATGGTTAACAGATACAGATACAGATAATGCTCTACTCGCTCATCCCTAGGAAAGAGGTTGGGTAGGGAGAGGGGTCCCTGGCTGGTTAAGCAGAGCTCAGAAGAAAGGAGAGACACCCACCTCTCCTCTGGGAGAAGGAACTGGGCTTTTAGTTTGAAAGTTGTGTCCTGGGGCAGGTTTAACACCTAGGTGTGAAGATGAAGCACTCTGGGAGACTGAGTTTTGGAAGCTCTACTTTGTAGGCTTTGGCTACAACTGTAGGCCCAACTACTGTTCACAAATAGTAGGTTCCAACACCAATTTGTGTACATGTTGGTCAATCCTGGTGCTAGGGCTGCTCTTAAGGGGCGCTGTTCAGCTATTTGCCCACACCAATTCCTTAAAACCATATGAATGTCTTCGGGGGGGGCTGTTGTTATACACATGTAGTTTGAGGGAGATTGAACAATTGAACAATGTACACTGAAGTTACAGTAATCTCCTCTGTCACAAGAAGCCAAAGAGTAGTTATTGCAAGATTAAATAACCATTTTTCCTCATTATTTGTTAAATTACTTTATTTACTTTATGTATATACTTATGCAGTGATGGGAACAGACATGTGCTTTTTGATTTTCTAATTGATTACATTTCTGACCAACAAAATGACTGCATTAAATGTCACAAAAATAAAAAATCTGTTAGTGGCCAGTAGCTATATATGAGACCAACCCATCTATCAATGAGATCAGTATAATAAATACAGTTATTAAATGCCAGATTACTTTAAACAAAGACTTAAACAATTTTGAGGAAACAATAGGTGGAATAAGGTTTTAACATTTAACATGACATTGTATTTGCTGACAGTGGAGGGCATGAAGGTGGTGGAGATTGAGAAATGTCGCAACGACATCAAGAAACTCCGTAAAGAGATGGCATCAAGACACAACAGGTGACAGCTACAACAGTAACAATTGGTAAATGGTCTGTATTTAAATCGTGCTTTTCTTGTCTTGACCACTCAAATCACTTTACAGTACATTTAGCCATTCACCGATTCATAAAAAACAGTCATACAAAATGGGGTGTCTGCCCAATAATAATGCCTAGATCCTCACATTTATTGCAGCTCATGCTTCTATTGAGCAGCATAGTGTTATCAGGACATCTGCATTACATTGAGCATCACCATACTCTAAATGTCAATATGCACAGTGGTTAGTAATTAATTAGAATGCAATTTCCATGTTACTGCAGTAGTAGCGAAAATAGTAGTAGTAGCTACTGTATTATGGGTTCAAAGACCGAAAATTTGATAATTAAAAAATTATTTAAGTAATTTATTCAGGTTGCATTTAAAAGGTTATTTCTTTACATCAGTGATGTCCCATGTGGAAATACAGTATATCAAAATGTTACAATAATAAAGATAATACAGTTAATAAAAGTAATTGACAGATAAAAATGACCACAATCAGTATTTAGGTGTCGCTTGTAGTTCTAGCATTAAACCTTAATAGCAGCTGTTACAATGGGTATAGTAACAGACTGCTGTAAGATCATTGTTAAAACTATTTTGGAAATAAAGGTAATTTAACAGACTTTGGATATTATACAGTATATACACAGTATGAAATGTTATTATTTACTCTTGTTTTTTTTCCTAATATGAAGCTGTTTTCTCTTGATAGTAACTTCTTGGAAGACAATAAGAAGCTGACTCCTCGTAGAGATGTGCCCTCCTATCCCAAGGTAAGGCTTTACTAGAAAGTCTCCACTGCACAATAATCCTCATGCAAGACCATTTTTGCGTTCTTACCTTAAAACATTTCTTACAGTTCCAACTTCAGAAAAGTCTGTAAATGCATAAACATGTACAATGCAACCTTTGTGTATTTGCACAAAAATACACAAGAATAGCACATAGAATAGTGTAAAATACATTTTCGGGGCTATTACCATCTGTAACTACTTGAAGGGGGTCAGTAGGGACCCTCAAAGTATGAAAACAGTCACTCCACAGACTTTGTCTCTCCATTCTAAGAAATATGTTATCGAAATGTCTCGTTTCGTACTTCCTCCCCCGTATGAGTCATACGAGATCGCACTTCTCTCTCAGCCCCACCCAGCCGGAACCAGTCCAGCCTTTAAGGCCCCAATATTAGAGTATAAGGCAACTCTCCTTTTCTTTTTATCAGCATCAGTAGTGGAATTAAGGGACCTGCTTAAGCAGTGTTGTCACTTGTCACTTGCCACAAGCTATGTTAATTCCTTAACACTAATTTTGCGCTTCAACATGGTACGACTGCACATATGATTCTCATTGTATGAGCACTTGTATCTTGTATGTGACGTTACAAGGGGTATCATGAGCCAAAGAGCTTCAGTCTTACCACAATCCTCTGGTGAAAGTAGTAAAATGTTGGTAAATGACCTGAAAAAAGCTTACATGGCGACCTTTAAAGGGGCCATATTATGCCCATTTTACCACAAGTTGATATGGTTCCTTGGGGTCTTAATGAAATGTCTGTTACATATTTGGTCAAAATACCACACGGATCATTTAAAACAGCACCCTTTTTACCCTGTCTAAAACATCCCTCCTCAGAGTGACCTGTTTTGCGTGCCTGTTCCTTAAAAAGCTAATGAGCCAGCTCCCCAGTTGTTGGGTCGGTAGACATGCCAGATACCCAAATTAACGTGTAGAAGCACTAAAAAAGTGGAATTTTCATAATATGTTCCGTTTAACATTCTACAAGTCATGCCAGCCGTCATGACAACTGCGCTGTTACACAGAATAATGTCAACATAATTATGAGGTATAATTTATATGGAATACAATCCATTAGTGTAATTTTTTATTAGAATAACAGCAGACTAATTTCGTGTGGCTCCTAGGACAGGACTACAACACATGTTAATTGTGTTGGTACTTGAAAGAAAGTAAAAAATACGAGAAACTTAAGCCGTTTTCAGACATGACCGGTCAAAATTATGGTGGTTTCAATCTAGTTAAACTGGCCTCCCAAAGTGTTTGTCGAAATATTTACGAGAAAATAAAAAATATATATTTAAATTCAAAAAACACATCAGCTCTAACGTTACCTCCTCTATGACCAAAGTCAGACTCAGATGGTTGTAGTTCTGGCCAAATACACTAATGAATTCATAAACAATTTACAGAAAGACAAGCTGTATTTTGGAAATTTACATTAGCCTGTTAAAAGCTAGTATGACCTCCAATGGATATTTGTTACACATTTAAAGCAGCAAGAATTTTGGAACATATAGTCAAGTAATTGGGTTGACGTTAGTATTTATGCGAGAACAGTAAAGTTGGTATGTTTAGATGTTTGCCCCCAAGCTCGGCAGGGGTGGACAGGGTTAACTGCGAGCTCTGTTGCCTTCAGTACATGCTGTCACAACAGACCATAGACGCCCTCAAAAAACCCTACTTTGACGTCTGGCTGTGGGAAGCCAATGAGGTAAGTCTCACAACTCACAGCTAAACCTGTCTCACCCGTAATTCCTCCCTTTCCTCTCTCCCTATGTCCCATGTCTTCCTGTCTATCCGGCTGCCTGCTCTGTGTGTGTGTTTTTTTGTGTGTAGTACCATCTGTCTGAGGAGACACTAGAAGCTCTTAGATTTCCTACATTTGAAGCTTGGCATTGGGAACCTAATGAGGCGAGACTTGCTCTGTGATTAATTAATTAATTAATTTTGCATTAAGGCCATGCTAATAATGTTTAATTTTGTTTTATATTTTGTTTTCATTGCTGATTTATCAACTAATTGAGTTATAAATATCAATGGATGAATATGCTTTTAATAAGTTCTAAATCAGTCAATATTATTTCCTTAGTCAAAAGTCTTTGGTTGAAGTAAGATGTGATTTTAATTGGAAACTCAAGTCTCTGGATAAAATTTATTGAAAAAAACTGTCTTATGGCAGACATTTTGTTTTGTAAATAATGTTGAGTGCTTCACCGATTTAGCATCACACTTGTAAAGAACCTGGTTGACTCATAATTAAAGACTTAAAAGGATCAAAATCGTTACAGCTGAACTGCTCTTGTTAAGCCCTATGATACTTAATTGTGATTTGTGGATATGGGCTATACAAATACAATTTGACACATCCGTTTTTTTGTCCTACTTCATGGTAAAGGTTGTGAAAAGTGTCTCCAAAGAGAATGGCATGTGATAAATATTCTCTCTGGCTAAAATAAGACTGAGAAATGAGTTACTATACCTTTCTAGCCACTCATAATTTCTGCCTGCCTGCTACTAAGATAACAAAACAAATTACCAACTCCATTACCAACCACTGTCAATGGTTAATTGTACATGATTTATGTAGGCGCCATAATTTGACAAGGAAGAGGAATGTTTGTAATATACTGTCAGCAATAATGGAGTATTTGAGTAGACACATTGTATATCAAGCAGTCTTGTTGTAATCATAGTCCATGATCAGCAGCCACCACGATCCACCATCATGATCAGCTGACACCATAGTCAATAATCCATCGTCATGATCCACTGCGGCCATCTGGATCCACCATCAGCTGCCACCTCGATCATGGTCCACCACCACTATCCACAATCAGCTGCCAACACGATACAGGAACCGCCTTTGCTATCACAATCAGCCAGCACGATACAAGATGCGCCATTAGGATCACGATCTCTGATTCACGATCCACCCTCATAATTCACGATGTGGCTGCTGCTGTGGCCCTGGATTTGCAAACGATAAGGGATAAGGACTCCTGGGAAGAAGTCAAGTCAGGAACATGTATAGATGAGATATTAATTTCTTTAATGTGATAAGGAGGGAGAAGAAGATGTGTCATGTGTCCCCTGACATTCTAGACCAGGGCTCAGAACTCAATGCTCTAGCCCCTCATGTCGCTCTTAACCCCCTCTACAGTGCTTCCGTGCATAGTGTACATGAATACATTCATATGATTTGTTCATGAACGATGAACTGAACGAATCAGTTTTCATATGATCAACGTGAACGTGAGTGAAGGTCACTCAGGTCCATTCATCGTCATATTAGGCCATCATGTGAAATATAAGGACAAGTGTGTGTGTGTGCTCCCAGATAGCACAAACACACACAGGCCCTGGTGCTCCGCCCTGCCCACCCCCACTCACTCGCTCGAAGACATGCAGTGAGATCAGAGCCCGTTCATGTGAAGCAGCCGGTAAGTGACTTTGTTGAATAACAGTGGAAACTGTGAAAACAAAGAATTTCCCTGGTCAAGGCTGCTCAGAGATCATAGCAGAAGTTGCATTTTGTTTGTACCGTGGAGGAGTTTCTCTGTACTCCTCCACTCTGACCTGCTCTCCCTTTAACTAACAAACGCTCATCACTACTTATCAGGACCGGATCATTACATTAACTAACTTAGTCTTGGCTCCAGAGTTTATGAGACTGCATTTAAACATCATAACTTGTCATGACTTGTTGACGAAATGGACGCATAGTCAGGACTGAGTGTTAAAATGACCTGAGCATCTATATATAAATATAATGAGAATAAATTGGGCCTAGCACAGAACCCTGAGGAACACCGAAATTAACTTTGGTGCGCACTCTTCATTAATATGCACAAATTGGAATCAATCTGAAAAATACGAAACAACCCAGGTGAGGCCAGTTCCTTTAATGCCAATTAACTCTTCGAGTAGTCTGTATGATAAAATTTGAAGATCAATAGTGTTAAATGCTGCACTAAGATCTAACAGGACGAGGACAGACGCAAACCCTTGATCTGAAGCTATTAGACAGTCATTAGTGACTTTTGCCAAGGCTGTCTCCTTGCGATGATGAGCTCTTAACCCTGACTGAAAGTCCTCATATACATTACTTTCCTAGAGCAACTAACACAGCTGATTGGCTACAACCTTCTCCATGATTTTAGACAGGAGGTGAGATTGGATACCGGTCTGTAGTTGGCTAAAACCTCCAGGTCAAGGGTGTTTTTTTTTTGAGAAGGGATTTGATAACAGCTAGTTTAAAGGACTGTGGTACATATCCTGATGCTAATGATATTTCTCTTTCAACATTCGTTCGGTATCTCACTATGGGACACGCCCTCGCGCTGTCCCCCAGAAGCAATTTTACATTCGCCAGCCCTGACTGGCAGGCAGACGTGAAGTCTGTCAATAGAGGAGGGACCTTCTACTCTATATAAGACCGGATGTCACGTCATCGCCTTTAGTCTAAAACCTCTTCTGGCTCATAGCGGAACAGTCGCCCCAGCAAACTCAGACCCACACCAGTCAGCTCACATCGCATCTGGCAGCCCTGGGTTTTGCTATAAACTTGGAAAAGAGTGTTCTGATTCCAACTCAGAAAATCACATTCATAGGGCTGTCCCTCGATTCAGTCACGTTCAGAGCGCGTCTGTCTGCGGAAAGGATAAAAGCTTTCCAAGCTTGTCTGGCACTTTTTCGCAGGGGGGCGTTGCTAAAATTCAGGTCGTGCCTCAGACTGTTAGGACTGATGGCCTCAGTTCTGGTGGTCACTTCACTGGGTCGTTTACACATGAGACCAGTTCAGCGCTGGGTAGCGTCGCTCAAACTGAGCCCGACACACCACCGTCATCGCCAGGTCTTAGTCTTTATGGCCTGCGTCCATGCGCTGCGCCCATGGAGATGCACGAGTTTTCTGACCAAGGGCGTTGCCATGGGAACTGTCATGACACGGAGGGTTATTACAACAGATGCCTCGCTGGCTGGCTGGGGGCCACACACGAGGGGAGGACAGTGAGCGGAACTTGGACTTGCAGTCCGCTCACATAAATTGTCTGGAACTGTTGGCTGTATCGTTGGCACTGAACAATTTTTTGCCCCTTCTCAGAGGGCAACATGTTCTGGTCAGAACGGACAATAAAACCGTGGTGGCATATATCACGTCATCTTCACACATTGGCACACAGACTTATTGTGTGGAGCAGTTCTCACCTGTTATCCCTCAGGGCGAAACATGTGCCGGGCACACGGAACTGGGGAGCGGATTTGCTCTCCAGGGGCAGCCCTCGCTACAAGGATTGGAAACTCCACGGCGAGGTGATAACGCAGATGTGGAGAAAATTCGGCCGGGCTCAGGTGGATCTCTTCGCGTCAGAAGAAAACGCACAGTGCCCGATGTTTTTCTCCCTGACCGGCCAGAACGCCCCGATGGGGGGGATGCTATAGCGCACGTACCATGTACCCCCATGGTCTCATACAGTTCTGAGCGTGGGGTCAGTCACAAATGTCCCTGTCTGACTGACGGATTTAATCGTTCCTCAGTGGTCTTTTGATAAGCTTATCTGACAATACGGGAGTCGCTATATCCCATAGTGAGATACCGAACAAATGTTGAAAGAGAACTTAAGGTTAAGGAGTTAACCCCAGTTCTTTGAAACATGAGTGAGGTTTCTCACCAGATCACCCTCCTTGCCTGGAGCAAGGAAGAGGTGTGCTTATTTTTTAGACTAAAGGCGATGACGTGACATCCGGTCTTATATAGAGTAGGAGGTCCCTCCTCTATTGACAGACGTCACGTCTGCCTGCCAGTCAGGGCTGGCGAGTGTAAAATTGCTTCTGGGGGACAGCGCGAGGGCGTGTCCCATAGTGAGATACCTCACTCATGTTTCAAAGAACTGGGGTTAACTCCTTAACCTTAAGATTTATTGTATTCATTCAATTACTATTAATTAGGGGTAGAATTTCTCGAACACGAGACTACACTGGTAGGGTTAGGGTTAAGGAACTGTCTACATGACCCTAACACTCCTGCATACCTGGCGGGCGTGGGGATGAAGGGTTCCCTGGGTTGTGTATGATGAGAGACCGGGGGAGCTGGTAGTGGGGGTGCCAGAGCTGGAGATGGAGCATGGACAGGAGCCGTCAGCGTGGTAAGGTGAGTGGAAAGGACAGGTTATGGAGAACTTCCATAACCTCCTGTAAAGCTTTCTCGTGCTGCCCCACACGAGCTCCTTGGGTGTATAGCGCCTGTGTGGTTTTTAACAGCATCTGCGGGGTCCATTTTGGCCTGATAAATCTGTTAAGGATTGTTTTTGGTTGGACCCCAAAGCAGGCTGCTGGCAGGCTGGAATATTCACGGGAAGACTGGAACACAGAAACAGGAGCGAGGAGGACACGGCACAGGAAGACAAAGACGAGGACGAGCTGCTTGGCACGCGGGAGGTCTGCGTAACACGGGAGGAAAATACGGATTAGTCAGTAACAAAACACAAGGACAAGAGAGCTGAGGGAAATACGTGCGGATGCGCTACCGAACAAGCCGGAATTATCTGGCAGCGTAGTGGAGTCAAGAGCAGGCTTTTATTGAGAGGTGATTTGATGAATGAGAGCAAGTGTGCCTTGTCAACTGCAGGCGGGGAAGCCAGCCACACCCCCTGCCACACACACGACCTGCAGCGAAAGAACAGAAAGGGGAGGGGGAGAGAGAGAACACTAAAACAACCAAACACAGAATCATCACAGACTATTGTATATAAGCAATACTTATTTGTCCTACAAATAATTACAACAAAAGCAATGCGAAAATATTGATTTTAAAAAATCATGCCATAGAATTAAAGATACAAAGAAAAAATAGGTATATAAAAAAACACGTTACATATAACATTTATATAACATATATATTAAAGCTTTTAGAATTGGACAGTTCAATGTTCCGTAATAATTTTGAATCCAGAAAGCTGCTCATAGACTGTGGAAGTGCATCAATAATGGGGAGCAACATAGTGTAGCGACTAGGGATGGGACTACAGGAGTTTTCATGTTCGAATATTCATAACGTTATTGAACAATTATTCAAATATTCATTTTTCAAATGAATATTTGAATAATACTACCTTACAGGCTAGCCTACTGTAGGCTCTGAGGAATGGCTAACAAACATCAGGCTATTAAACAACTGCCTTCCTGGATTGCCTGGGCATACATTATCTATCACAGGCCCATCTTAGTGTTCTTGTTCATGAAAATCAACATATTCACATGTTCTGGGGTAAGACCATAGGGGTAAGACGTGTGCGCAGTCGATTCACTGTCAGTCCGCAAGATACCGGAAGATGTAGTTCTCATAATGTGAAGGACTAGAACGATTATTCATTAGGCTTGGATTTTTATTCGAATAAATTCTTAATGACGAATATTCATTACCAACCCTAGTAGCTACCCTGTCCAGGTTAGTCTTTCAAGCAGGGGCGTCGTGAGGCCTGTTTTAGGGGGGCTGAAGCCCGATGCCGTATCAGGCGGTGATGCAGCCAGTCAGGATGCTCTCTATGGTGCACCTGTAGAAGTTGCACAGGATCCTGGAGTCCATGTGGAGCCTCCGCAACCTGCGGAGGAAGAAGAGCCGCTGCCTGGCTGTCTTCCTGATGGAGTCTGTGTGATGGTTCCAGGTCAGGTCATCATTGATGTGGACCCCGAGGAACTTGAAGCTGCTGACTCGCTCCACCGGGGTCCCGTTGATGAAGAGGGGGGCGTGTTCCACTCCTTGTCCCTTCCTGTAATCCACGATCAGCTCCTTAGTTTTGCCGACGTTGAGAAGGAGGTTGTTGTCCTGGCACCAAGATGTCAGGGCTCTGACCTCCTCTCTGTAGGCCTTCTCATCGTCGCCGGTGATCAGGCCTATGACAGTGGTGTCGTCAGCAAACTTAATGATGGTGTTGGAGCTGTGGGTGGCCACACAGTCATGCGTGAACAGGGAGTACAGGAGAGGACTGAGCACACAGCCCTGGGGGGCACCGCTGTTGAGAGGCAGGGTGGAGGATGTGGAGCTGCCGATCCGCACCGCCTGTGGCCTGCCCGTGAGGAAGTTCAGTATCCACTCACAGAGGGCGATGTTGAGCCCAAGGTCTCTGAGCTTGGTGACGAGCTTCAGGGGCACAATGGTGTTGAATGCTGAACTGTCGTCGACGAACAGCATTCTCACATATGTGTCCCTCTGGTCCAGGTGGGAGAGGGCAGTGTGGAGGTCATTCAGGCAGAGGGTTTTAGTTTTCTTGGGAACAGGGACAATGATGGTCTTCTTGAAACATGCGGGGAATACAGACTGGAGCAGAGACATATTGAAGATGTCTGTGAACACATCTGCCAGCTGATCTGCACACACCTTGAGAGCTCGGCCAGGGATGCCATCAGGTCCAGGTGCCTTGCGTGTGTTGATCTGGTTGAGAGATCTCCACACGTCTGCCCTGGATATGACGGGGGGGGCAGTGGTCCTCCTGGGCCTCTTCGATCTCCCCAGCTGGGGGCTGCTCTCAAAGCGGGCGTAAAAAGTGTTCAGATCCTCTGGGAGAGATGCAGACACATCATCAGTACTGCTGGTCTTAGCTTTGTAGTCTGTGATGGTTCTCAGTCCGGCCCACATGTTCCTAGTGTTGGAGCCCTTGTAGTGGGACTCCACTTTGTCCCTGTACAGTCTCTTAGCACTTCTTATAGCACTCCAGAGCGCGTACCTGGACTTCCTGTATTCCTCCAGATCCCCTGAGATGTAGGCAACGGTCCTTGCTTTGAGTTTAGCATGGACGTCACTATTAATCCAGGGCTTCTGGTTTGGAAATGTTCGTACAGAAATCCTGGGTACGACGTCATCGATGCATTTGCTAATGTAGCAGATGACCGCGTCCGTGTACGTGGTGATGTCATCATCCTGGAACACGCACCACTCCGTCGTGCTGAAGCAGTCCTGATGAGCCGAGTCTGATTGGTCGGACCTAGGGTTGCAAAATTCCAGGAATATTCAAAGTTGTGAAAGTCCTGGCGGTGAATGGAGACCCCCTCGGGAACAATGGCGGAGTCCGGGATCGATGAGTCGAGCCAAGTCTCCATGAAAGCCAATCAGTGTGTGTAAGGTAGTCACAATGCACACTGCATTAGTGGAGTAAGTGAGCTGGATGGAAGTTTGGGGTTCTCAGTAGGCCTGCTGCGATTCGTCAACGTCATCGATTACGTCGACGCTGAAAATGTGTCAACGCTTTTTTTTTTTTTTAAACCGCTGGGCACACACCCGGCGCCCTCTCCTCCACGCAGCCGGAGGCTTGGTGTGCGCCTGCATCAAGTTTTTTTTGGGGGGGGGTCCTCGTCCACGGTGTCGCTGGTGCGGGGGCTTCCTTTCTCTTGGACCGCGGGGCGGTGTTCGTCGCCGGTGCGGAAGGCGAGCCCTGGACGCATGTCGGGTCCTTCTTGCGTCACCTCAGCTAAGGCGCCCGCTGGGGGAACTCTCCGTTCGCGCGCGCGGGGGGGGGGGGCTAGCCTGAGTCCAGAACATGTGGACATGCTGACATCCAGAACATGTGGACATGCTGACATTCTTACATTACAACACACATGTCTAACTGACGTTTGAGTCGGATTTTGAGCTGGACACCATTGTTTCTTATACTTTAAACATGTTGAACTTTGTTTAAAATGCAGACCTAACTTTTTTATTTTGATAAGGGGTTAAATAGAAACTTTGGTATCTTTTTGAGTTGCACTGCTGACTCAACTTATAAGCCCTCTTTTTTATTTTTTTTGATCATGTTGGAGTAGTTTAAACCTACAGTTTTGCACTTAAATATTTGAGCCTTTGTTTACATTTTGTTTTGTGCTGCATTATACGATGATACGATTATACGGTCAAAATAAAATTAACTGAAATGAAATGGTCAATTCGATTTTTTTGGGGGAAAATTAATCGTTTAGATTTATCGACTAATCGATAAAATAGTGTTTGGTGGCAGCCCTAGTTCTCAGTGAGTTTTATTTTGTCTGTGTGTTATGCCTGATAGAGTTTTACCTTACTGCTTAGATATTGTATAAGATCCTCTGTAAAAGTTAGCACCGAAAGACCAGCCAGTGCCCTACTATATGCACCTGCGCTACAATATACACTTTTGTTTTTTGTTCATAGCTTTGTATATGGTACCGGAAGATCCCTCACTGCATACAGACACATCACAACTGCTTTCCTTTGTTCTTTCAGATGCTGAGCTGCCTTGAACATATGTACCATGACCTTGGCTTTGTTAAAGACTTCACTATTAACCCCATCACACTCAAGAGATGGCTGGTGAGACCTGGACCACGGAAATTCAAATAGATTTACAGAAACAAAGCAAGAACTTCCAGATTCCTGACCAAAGTTATAATTGCACAACTTCAATGTTTATGTGAAAAAACACAGAAGAAATAATAACCTGTCTATTTATTTTTCTCTCTGCGTAGTTATGCATTCATGACAACTATAGGAATAACGCCTTCCACAATTTCCGCCACTGTTTCTGTGTCACCCAGATGATGTACAGCATGATCTGCCTCTGCAGCTTACAGGTAATCAGCTTCATAAAGATGTGACTGCTGTGAGGCCTCACCTAATAATGACTTGAAACTGTACACTTAATAGCAAAACCTTTAACAACACTAATCCTTGTTTTGTACTGTAAAATGTATGGTTAACACAGCATTAAAACATTAAGATTTTAATATAAAGTAAGTATGTCAAGACTTTCATAGTCAATGTACTCATCATGGGAATTTCTAAATTATTAACAATGTTGTAAGTCGGGGAGCTTTTTTTGAGTCTGACAAAAATACACCTCCATCGATATATATTTCTGTGTGAGGTTTTGTTTTTAACTGGACCCGAAAGCAGACGCAGAGAGGGATTGGTTGTGAATGAAAAGAGTCTCTTAATGGAGAGCTGGGGTAGGAAGATATCAGGCTGGTGGCTGGCTGAAAGTGAGTACACGATCCTGTGAGCAGAAGAAGAGGCAGGCGGGTGTAGGCTCTGGCGTACCTGAGGCACAGGAGAAAATAGTAATAATAGATTCCACTAAAAGTCAGCGCAGACAAAAGTGTATACCACTGAGGTGACTGACAATATGGCCATGAGTGGAGAGAAGACCGGGGTTTATATTAGAGCTGCTGCTTATGTGATTGAGACAGGTGTGGAGCTCAAGCCAGTAGCCAGGAGTGAAGACTGCGCCCACGAACACACACACATATGTACAAACATGCACACACAGGAAAGGAGGAGAAAAGGAGGGGAGCATAGAGAACAGGGAAAACACAAGTGTAATGGCTTGAGCCATGATACTCTGCTTCTTTGAACCAACATTTTTGTTATCTCCCCGGCATATAATGCAGTGCAATATAGTGATCAGTATACAGTGCTGTCAATCTGTCTATCTGCAATCATTTAGTTCCTGGAGCAGAACTCATTAACCATCAGGAATGATTTTCTGGTATGTGAATCGGGTAATAAATTTGAGTCTTATTATCGTTTAGTCTCTATATTTGGAGTTGAATGTTTTTTTCCCCCTGTATTTCCACGGCAATACGTTTTACTTGGCTAAGTTGAGATGTTGTGCAATAGGAGTAAACTTGACGTTGGCTAATTATTAATAATCATGAAATATGATTATTAAAATAATAAAATTATTTAATTAAAAATAATTAAAAATGATAAGGCTATCACTTAAGAATAGTAAAAATAATTAATTAGAAATGATAAGGTTATCCATTAAGAATAGTTAAATAATTAATGAAAACAATAAAATTATCAATTAGGAATGATACTATCTGTAATTATTACTTATCGTAGCGGGGCACCACCCTGGTTACAGGGACCAACAAGTCAATCTATAAATATCAGTCTCATCTGATAAAAGTTAAATTAATAATCTCAATAGTTAATATTAATGATTATATAATAAACAATGAAGGGTTTTAAGTTCGAGCACAGGCTATCATAATCCAGCTGTATTCACATACATATGCACAAATAATCACAGAATACAGATAATTTAATTACAACAGCATTTATTAAAAAGGGGAAATAAAGTTTAAGTTATTTAATGATTCATCATTTTAACAAACTCCAATATTTCAAAGATAACAACAGCAGCAGCACTTATCACAATTCAGAACACACATGTGAAACCTATGGTCTATGTATGTATGTCTGTGTGTGTGTGTGTGTGTGTCTGTCTGTGTCTGTGTCTATGTGTGTGTGTGTGTGTGTGTAAGAGAAAGGGGGAGTGGTAATGACGTACTCTCAAAATGGTGGTCTAACTCACCGGGACTACAACCAAAATGGCTCGTATTAGGAATGTGAAGCCAAGAATGGAGGAGAGAGAAAGGAGGAGTGGCAATAACAACTCTCAAAATGGTGGTCTAACTCACGTTATTCAAAATGGAGCCTATGTTAATGACACCATGCGGCCGAAGCCCAAAATGGCGGTTGCCACGTGAATTAAAACAAAGGAATTTTCAGACAAAGAGACTTCTTTATCTCTGCTTTGGCCTTGGGGCCGAATGGCTTCACGATGCGTTCAGGCTCTCTAAGCCTAGAGTTATCTAGGTAACTTGAAATGTGTGAATACAGATCGGACGTGTTTATAGGTAGGTTTAGGAGAAGAGAGAGAAAGAGAGAGAGAGAGAGAACATGCAAGGAAATATCAAAGGAGCTCTTAAAAACACCGTCAGAGACAAGTTTAACAATTACCACTCAGTACCCAAGCGGCGTTGTGTGCTGAAGTTTGACCGGTAAAGTCTCTGTAAAGTTGGTCAGACGGTCACAGTGCAGGTGGAGACGCTTCGTCGCGGCGCTAAAATACTGTAACACCATAAAACAAGGCCGTAACACCGGTACCGGAAGTGCCGGCTCGTCACGGCTAAACAGGAGACACGGAGGTCCCACAAACAAATACACTCAAATATTAAACGACACGCTAAGTATTAAAACTAGTCTCTGCCCAGACAAAATAACCTCTTACTGTAACTGTAGTTTCGTGGGGTTGCATGCGCGTTGGCGCGGATATCCCGGAAGTTTGGTGAATAAAATCGTGGCCTCTCAAGCTCTTTTTCGCTGGGTCGTCTGCTGCAGCGGGCGTCGTGCTGGGCCGAACCGGAGCGGATTTTCTCGTGCTCTTTGACGGGATGAGTCTTCGTCTTCTTCTTCTGTGGCAACGGAGATCGTGCTGCTGATCAGGAGCGGATTATTCGTGCTCCTCAGCGGAATGAACGTCGCGCTTCTGCAGGGAACAGCTGTTTTGAAGCCGTTTGTAGATCGTTTGAAAAAAAGGAAAGTCTGTGTGCAACTCGCCTGCGAGTGAACTTCCTGTTTCGATCTTTTCAAGTTAAAATAACAAAAAGTCCTATCAAAATAAAACGTTGACTAAGATAAGAATAAAGGCAATGAAATGAAATAAAACAAACGTCTGTGAGTGCCGCCAATAGCAGCTGGAACATCTGGAAAGACCCGAAGGTCTTGTTCAAAAGTCTTTATGCAGGGTAAAGGCAGCGTTTTCTGTGGGCTCAACAGTTTTATACCACCTGAGGAGTTCCTGCCTCCTCAGGAAGTGGTCATGGGATTCAGTTGGCTCTCAGCCAATGGAATGTCAGGGTTACGACCTTAGTGGGCGGGGATTCGACCTCAGTGGGCATTTTAGGATCACAGTGGGGGTCCTCTGAAGGACACCCGAGATGCTTCCCCCACCAAGGAGAGGCTCCAGGTCGGCTGAAGAAGGTGTGGATTCAGATTAGAAACCGGTAGAACTGGTTTCAGGTTGGACTACAGCCATGGCCAAAAGTTTTGAGAATAAATATTCATTTTCACAAAGTCTGCTGCCTCAGTTTTTATGATCGCAATTTGCATATACTCCAGAATGTTATGAAGTGATCAGATGAATTGCAATTAGTTGAAAATTAACGAAAATTAACTTAATCCCCCAAAAACCATTTCCACTGCATTTCAGCCCTGCCAAAGAAGGACCAGCTGACATCATGTCAGTGATTCTCTTGTTAACACAGGTGAGAGTGTTGACAAGGACCAGGCTGGAGATCACTCTGTAATGCTGATGGAGACAAAATTGCAGACTGGAAGCTTTAAAAGGAGGGTGGTGCTTGAAGTCACTGTCCTTCCTCTGTTAACCATGGTTACCTGCAAGGAAACACGTGCAGTCATCATTGCTTTGCACAAAAAAGGCTTCAAAGGCAAGGATATTGCTGAGAGTAACATTGCACCTAAATCTACTATTTATCAGATCATCAAGAACTTCAAGGAAGGCGGTTCAATTGTTGTGAGGAAGGCTTCAGGTCGCCCAAGGAAGTCCAGCAAGCGCCAGGACCGTCTCCTAAAGTTGATCCAGCTGAGGGATCGGAGCACCACTAGTGCAGAGCTTGCTCAGGAATGGCAGCAGGCAGGTGTGAGTGCATCTGCACAAACGGTGAAGACTTTTGGAGGATGGCCTGGTGTCAAGAATGGCAGCAAGGAAGCCACTTCTCTCCAGGAAAAATATCAAGGACAGACTGATATTCTGCAAAAGGTACAGGGATTGGACTGCTGAGGACTGGGGTTAAGTCATTTTCTCTGATGAATCCCCTTTCAGATTGTTTGGGGCATCTGGAAAAAAGCTTATACGGAGAGAAAAAGGTGAGCGCTACCATCAGTCCTGTGTCGTGCCAACAGTGAAGCATCCTGAAACCATTCATGTGTGGGGTTGCTTCTCAGCCAAGGGAGTGGTACCAAAACGTCCTCCGAGAGCAACTTCTCCCAACCATCCAAGAAATAATGCCTTTTCCAGCATGATTGAGCACCTTGCCATAAGGCAAAAGTGATAACTAAGTGGCTCGGGGAACAAAACATTGAAATTTTGGGTCGATGGCCAGGAAACTCTCCAGACCTTAATCCCATTGGGAACTTGTGGTCAATCCTCAAGAGGCGAGTAGACAAACAAAAACTCACAAATTCTGACAAACTCCAAGCATTGATTATGCAAGAATGGGCTGCCATCAGTCAGGATGTGGCCCAGAAGTTAATTGACAGCATGCCAGGGCGAATTGCAGAGGTCTTGAAAAAGAAGGGTCAACAATCCATATATTGACTCTTTGCATAAGCTCTATGTTATTGTCAATAAAATCTTTTGACACTTATTAAATGCTTGTAATTATACTTCAGTATACCATAGTAACATCTTACAAAAAGATCTAAGAACACTGAGGCAGCAGACTTTGTGAAAATGTATATTTGTGTCATTCTCAAAACTTTTGGCCACGGCTGTACAGGCCTTAGTTTTATTGCTCTTTGTCTGGAGGTCAGATCTCAGGACTGTACCCCCCAACAGAGAATAGGCACTTAATGCAGAACTCTTTATCAATGATCATCGGAGAGACATACCATGTTCCCAGGGTGTGGATATCACTCAATACCCTAGACCTGCACAGTAATTGAACACAATATAAGACAAGGATCAGGCTGTTCATCAGATGGCAGAGGAGTCTTTTCTACATTTGGTGAATTTCCCATTTATTTCAATATATTTCTGTCTGCATGCGAGGCCAAAGAAATTAAGATACATTTTCATTTCAAAATGCCAAATATATTAATCATAATATTTTATTTATTATTTATTTTATCTATCAGATGAAAGAAGCTTTTTACCATTGTGAAACTGTGAAAAAAAGACATGTCAAATAATTATAAATGCTGAAGGTACATAGGAAAAGAGGATCAGGAGGACGATTGGGTTTGATAAGAGGAATATAATGGTCAGAAAAGGGAAAGAGAGAATAACAGGGAAGGAGGAGCTTCTTGTCAGGAAGTCTCCCTCTCAATTTTTCTACCTCTGATATTTGAGAGGACTATTCACAAGAGGCTTAATTGTCATAGGCCTAATGAATGATTATGAAGCATCTGCACCAGTGATGGGCTAACAAGATCTCACACACACACACACACGTGGTTAAACACTTGATTGCTGCATTGTGTAATATAATTTTATATATGTAATATATGTATATGTTTATTTTTAGGAGAAGTTCACACAGGTGGATATTTTGATTCTCATGACAGCTGCTGTGTGTCATGACCTCGATCACCCCGGATTCAACAACACGTAAGACAAACTAACACAAACACATGCATACTCAGAAATCTCAGCCCACATTATAACTATTTATTTTCTTTGTTTCAAATAATTTGTTCCTGCTTTGCATCATTCCTTCCTTCCTCCTCACTTGGGATGGATATCGTGTGGTATTCTTTTTTTTTTTAAAAAGGCTTTTTTTATTTCCAAATATATGAACTGTTTAAAGTAGATTATAAATATAACTAAATACAAAATACTTTTTAACTTGAAACTATGAATAATATATGAACTGTTAACAAAATTTACACTATA
Source organism: Limanda limanda (assembly GCF_963576545.1). Classification (NCBI taxonomy): domain Eukaryota; kingdom Metazoa; phylum Chordata; class Actinopteri; order Pleuronectiformes; family Pleuronectidae; genus Limanda; species Limanda limanda. The sequence goes on from NC_083651.1 coordinate 26,365,495, forward strand.
CTTAAATGAATAATAATAATTACAAAACACACACACTCTCACTCGTGACTCTGACATCAGTGCCTGAGACAATTGAAGACTGAGGGTCGCTTTTCCATCATTCGGAGACCCCCGTGTCTCCGCGGCTGGGGCTGTCGAGAGCAGGTTTCGGGCCACCTTTGTCCCCCCCAAACTGCAGACCCTTTTGTGAAACCTTTCTTGGCGTGGTCTTCGTTCCCCCCGCCCCCAGCCTTTCCAAGCCGACCCAGAGCCGGTCGCGGCGCACCGCCACGGAGGAAATGCACCCGGCGTTGGCTGGCTGGCCCCCGCCGGGGAGAGGTCTCGCGAGGAGATCCTCCCACACCCTGAAGCAAGTACAACGCGGGCAGCGCGGAGACAAGAGTTTTTCCACCGGCAACCGCGCCCGACTCATGCGGGGGCCCGATGGGAGGCGCCCCTTCCCGCGAAGGAAGGAGTGGAAGTGTGAGGAGGCGGGAGGAACAAAGACCTCAGTCTTCGATTGGCTCAGGCACCGAAATGAGGCACCGAAATCTCCGTTGCATTTCGGTCCGGGTAGGTACCGGTTGTATTGTTACCGGTTGAATTGGAACCAGTTCTCGGTACCCAACCCTACTCCTTACTCCACCTTCTCTTTCTCCCTTTCTTACTCTTTTCTTTTTTTTCACATAATCTTCCATTCCTGTTTTACTGCTCCTGCCTTGATCTTTCGGTGCCTATCCATCTTTCTCTTTCTTTCGTTGTTATTTTGCTTATGTTTTCATCTTTCCATCCCCCTTTGCCCCATCTCCTCCCATTACTGTCACCTACTTGTAGCATTCCCTGTGTCTTCTATCTTAGAATTAGACTTTATTAAACATGAACAAACAAGTCAAATTGACCCTGGCAGTTAATTTGGTGCTGCAATGGCAAAAGGTACTGAATCGAGGCACTAGAGATCACAGTTCTCTCCTTTCTTTTTGTATTTGGGCTTAATTCTTGTTTTGCTCCATCCATCTCATCCTACCATTTGTTCCAGGTACCAGGTCAATGCCAGAACAGAATTAGCAGTTCGCTACAATGACATCTCCCCTCTGGAAAATCACCACTGTGCTGTAGCTTTCCAGATCTTCGCTCAGTCTGATTGCAACATCTTTTCCAACTTCGACTCAGAGGCATTCAAACAGATACGACAGGTAAGTCTGTGTGCTTCTGTGTGTTTGTGTATGTTTGTGCATGATGAGCTGTTTCACCTTGTGCTTTGTTTCAGGGAACAATCACACTGATCCTGGCCACAGACATGGCGCGTCATGGTGAGATCCTTGATTCCTTCAAGCAGAAAGTCGACAACTTTGACTACTCAGATGAGGAGCACGTCACCTGTGTAAGGACACTTTGATTTACAAACAACTCGAAGGCTGCTGTGTAGTCACAGACAGTTTTTAAAGATGTTATGTTGCACCAGTATCATCACAACATGGATACACTATAATTAATGACATATAGATTATTGATGATTGTTAATAACACTCTGCATGAGAAGGTCCTGTAGCTGATAAAATAACATTAAACAGCTTAATTTATTTGTGTTGCACTCTGGCCAACAATGACATCAGCTGATTTTGAGGTTTGTCCCCCTGTTCTTCTAATGAGTAGGTTATATCTCATTATATGTTGAAGTTTTTACTAGTGTACAATTTGAAGGAATTGTATTGTGTACTTGTACATTCACATTTTACGTGAGCATGCTCTTTTAAACGTGAATACTTAAATTACTGCCCATTGTTAGCTTTTCTGGTATTCCCTGTTCCTTTTGTTTGTAAAGCTTTGTATGTGGGTCAGGGACAGCCAGTGGCCAGAGGCAGTACGTTTTTATCTATCCATACGTACAGACCTATCTTTTATTGTGAACACAATATCGCATCAACACCTTCAGGAATGTCTTGGAATTTTGTAAAATGTTCAGTTGGACTCAAGAAAGAACTGATTAGAATTTGATCATGGTCATTGGGACCTCACAACCCCTTTTTTTTATGTTGATCGTGTAATCTTTACAACGCCTTAAGAGAATACTTAGTTTTGGAAGTCAAAGTTTATAGTCAAGATTATGGTGTCTTTGGCCTCACAAAACATGTTATTTGGCCTCTTGAACATATTTCAAATCTGCTTTAAATCAATTTCTTTAGATTTTGACCAGTTGTCACTTTGACTCCATGAGCAACTGATATGATTTCAGTGGTCAAAGGTAAAGATCACTGTGACCTAAATTGACTTGACTAGAAAAAGTAATCAGAACTAGAATTTGAATCTTACTCTTTAATTAATTCCTTTTAAACTGTGAGTTTTCATAGAACGCCATGTTAGTGTAATGGAATCGAATTTTAAGTCGCCATGACACACAAAATTGCTGTAATTTCAGTGTACATTGTTCAATCTCCTTCAAACTACATATGTCCCATGCCCCCTGATGGCATTCCTATGAGGGAAGCCCTAGTGCAGACATGGGCAAAGTACGGCCCGCCGAACTTGTCCAGATAAAAAAAAAAAATACCTCTGTGTATTGTCCAATCAGCCTCAAACCTCTTTCACATGATCACAGTCCTGCCCTGAACAGATCCATATGTCAATATTGACTCATCGTCACAGCGCCACCTGCTGGTGACAGGAAGTGAAATGTTTTATTCTTTAATGCACTGCTCCTTGCTGCTTTACAATATACAGCTCAAATGAGCTCAGACAAGTCATAACACTTTCATGGTCAGAATTGTGACATTGAATTTCATCCTTCGCCAAAGGCGACGATGTTGTCATAACTCCACTGTGCATTGTCCAATCGGCACCAAAATTCTGTCACATGATCAGAATCCCCACCTGAACAGCTATATTTGTCAATATTAACTCGGGTTATAGTGCCTCCTACTGATCAGCATGACAATGAAGTTGTTGTAACTCCACTGTAAATTATCCAATTGGGCCCAAATTGATCAGATCCGCGACCTGAACAGATCTATTAGAATGTATGTAGAGATAGTGATAGTGCCACCTACTGCCAACAGAAAGAAAGCCTTACTTTTACAACTTTAATTGCCCGAGCACTAACGGTGTGAAGGCCTTATCGAAATTGAAATTGAAATGATTATAAGGGCACGAGCACCGATAGTGCTCGTGCCCTCACATACCGTGAATAGTGTATGTGATCGCCTTAGCTTGTTTGGATCCCCTTTAAGGTTTGTGACACATTCTACAAGGGGTATGGTCGCTTCATGTGGACTGGTTAGGGGTGTCAGACAGAGGGTGAAAGGAAGCACTGTAGCCATTCATTTTATGAACATGTGAAGCTGTTCTTGTCGAGACTAAGTTAAAATATGGACCTATAAATGGTCATGTTGTACTTTAAGTACATAATGTTAACACTAATATTGCACTCATATTGGTGATATTCTGCATTTTGCTTCCATATCATAAATGCAATTTAATATTAACATTTCTCTACCTTCAGCCAGCATTTAAGTTCTCAATGCTGGAGTTTTATTTGTGACAGTACTTTCACACTTTGTTAATAATATTTTTACATAACCCAAGGATCTGAGTACCCCCCTCGTCTTTATCTACTGCTGACACTTTTACTGCGAGGTACAGGAATTCTCTTTTACTGTTCGTCCTCTGGCAAACCTGCCCATAAAGTATTCAAAATCACCAATACAGAAATAAAATGTTATTATTTATCGACACATGCAGAGTTTAGTTTCATCATAAGATGAATTATTTCATATTAGCCCAGCAGCGCTATTCATTTTCTGGGGTAGCAAGTCAGTGCACTTAAACTTAAAAGTAGGGCTGGGCAAGTTAACTCGTTTTAATCGAGTTAACTCATCCCTTATTTAACTCAGACAATTATTTTTATCTCGCATTAACTCAGGTTTGATTATTTATTGTTTTATTGTGAAAGTCAGGCTTTTATTTTGTGAAAGTCTGTTGCTGACTGCTGCGGAACCGGAAAAAAGAAAATAATTGGCGGATAAACAACCATGGATAAGGGTACAGAGCTTTTACATGGCCATTTTCATTTTAAAGTTCTTCCAGACGGCGGAGTCGACAGAACCAAAGTTATTTGTAACCACTGCCAAGGTGAATTTTCTTATCACCGGAGTACTACCAGTCTAAAATATCACCTAAATGCAAAACACACAGTTGATATCAGCAAATCACTCAACGAAACAGCGAGCGGAGCGAGGCTTCGGCAGACTATGTTAGACGCAGGGAGGAGTATACATTTTTCATAACGAAGAGGATAACATTAATGCCCTGGCAGTGGCATTGAGCTTTAATTTTGTATTTGCTTTGATAATATTGTTAAGTTGAGATTTACACTGAATATTTAATTAACTGCTACTGTATTAAATGCTGATGTTAAAAGTGTTTGCACAACAAATGTTATGGCACTTTCGTTCGTATGGCAGAACATTGAAAATAAAATTGCGCTATACACTACTTTTTAATTCATTATTGGATTTTGCGTATACAAATGCGATTAATTGTGATTATTCAGGGAAATCATGCGATTAATCGCGATTAAAACTTTTAATCGTTGCCCAGCCCTACTTAAAAGGCATTCCTTCTCACTATAGCAGGTTATGAACTATGCTTTTCTGTGTTTAAATCTTGTTAACAGTGGGGCTCAAAGAGTGTACTCTCTCAGACCCATTGTCAGACCCAACTCTTTTCATGGTGACCTATGTCCTCTTACACTGTGCTCTATTCAGCTGAAGATGGTGCTTATCAAATGCTGCGACATCTCCAATGAAGTGCGACCCATGGAGGTGGCTGAGCCATGGGTTGACTGCCTGTTGGAGGAGTACTTCATGCAGGTGAGTCCACTAAAATGGGCAAAATATTTTCAAATTGTGCCATTTTCATTGTAAAAATTATCAAACCCTATTTCTTCCACTGAAAGAAATGGGGTTTACTCTTGATAATATCACAAATGTAATGTCATAATTTTTAGATAAATATTCAAAATGATTCCTGACTGTTAAGGCCAGAGGATTGTTCAGCCCTAAGAGACAAATTGTGATTTGTGAATATGGTGGATACAACAAGAATTAGATTGGTCATTTGATTAGGTCATAATTATAAGATGTAAAGTCATAATTATGAGATAAAGCCAGAATTGTGAGATAAGTCAGAATTATGAGATACAAAGTAGAAATTATAACATACAGAGTGGACATTCAATAAATTCCTTCAAAGGAAGTGGAAAAGATAGCCAATTTATTGATGAAGTGTCAGGAAATTACTAACTACAAGTTTGGAAATCAGATTAATAATTAAATTAACAACTTTAACAAAAGTTGAAGGATATAGAGTTCTTGACACTGTAGAGGTAGGCCAAATTCACACAATTTACTGACAAAAGAATGTGTGTTAAAGAGTGTGTTTCAAAATGGCAGCTGGCCACTAAAGGCTGGCCATGCTACTGCGGCTACCGCTTTTCACGCAGTTTTGTCTACGGACTAGTTTTAATTTATGGTTCTCCAAGGGTTGCACGTGTTGCAAAGCAATTCCTCACCAGGACACAAGGTGGAGTAACATTTTGAGACGCCTTTTTTGTGTGTGGCAGTCCTATCGACTGTTTATTTACATCGCCACTGCTGCGCCTCATATGCGGCCGGTGGAGCCCGGGGAGCCAGCTAGCGTAGCTCTCAAGCAGCCGGTGTAGCTCACGAGCGGCCGGTGGAGCCGCGTCCGGTGGTTAAAGGCCTATATATGCTTCTCCGTTTTGACTGACACGGACTGACACCGACAGAGGAACGCCCCCCCGAGTGACTCGGAGAGCTTTTGTGTACCTCTGACTATCCGTGGGCATTTCGGAGAGCCTAGGGACAGCCCCTGGCTGTGATTGGTACGCTAACGACATCATTTCCGCACAATGTCATTTCCGGAATCTAACATTTCGTGACCTCAAACTTGTTTCATAAAATACGTTACAAGCAAGTCCCCTTCCATGTCAACAGAGGTGTCGAAAGTGTGTGTCTTTGAAAGATGACAAACCGGAATGAAAACAAGCCAAAATGAAATAGGAGTAACAAGGCTATTTTTAAAATGTAAGGAGTAGAAAGTATAGATATTTGCGTGAAAATGTAAGGAGTAGAAGTAAAAAGTCGTCTGAAAAATAAATACTCCAGTAAAGTATAGATACCCAAAATTTCTACTTAAGTAAGGTTACGAAGTATTTGTACTTCGTTACTTGACACCTCTGCATGTCAAGCAGCTCCAGCTCCATCAACAGCCTTTGTCTGTTAGTTGCCATCGTTCACTGTGTGTGAGGAAAGCCGGTAGGAGGTAAATAAACAAACGTGGACTTCTTCTACTAACAAAGAGGTAGGCTTCTCTAAGCTCGTCCTCCTTTGCGCCACCTACTGTTCTGGTGGTGTATTGTTTTCAGCACCCCAGCCTTCGTAGAAGCGTAAATGAAAAAGAGTCCGTGGGATCCGTGCGTTCCTCCGCGCGCAACAGAGTCGGAGTAGCATATTTCGACCTTTAGAGTCACAAGGTCAAATTACATCAGGGGTGTGCAAGGAGGCTTTAAGGTGGGGGTGTTGTAGTGGAAGAGGGATTTTTTTGTTTTGTTCTGCCTGGGGTTAAGAATAGCCTATAGAAATATTTTTTGTGAAAATTCCATTCAGGTCCTATTCTAAAACAACAGACAACTGTAATATGAATGAAAATTATGTCAGATCCCAGCCAAAACATAGTTAAACAGGTTCAAAAGGCTGTTGCACGCAGCGGACAAGAACAAATCCACATATGCAAAATATTTTAACAGCAAGGGCAGAACAAGAGCAAAACATACAGTCCAGCTGTGGCTGTGGGGTAGAGCGGTCGTCCTCCAACCTGAAGGTTGGTAGTTCGATCCCCAGTCTTCCCCATCTGCATGCCGAAGTGTCCTTGGGCAAGATGCTGAACCCTGATTTTGCCCTCATAGAACAACAAAAGTGCTGATGCACTGTATGAATGTGTGTGGGAATGGGTGAATGTAAAACTGTACTGTAAAGAGCTTTGAGTGGTCATCAAGACTAGAAAAGCACTATATACAGCTGCAATCAGAAATATTCAACCCCCTCACCTCAATAGACATTATAGTGATGTGGATGACAGATAATGACAATAAATGACAAAAAACCTCATCAAACAACAAAAGATATTGACTGATGCGGATTTTAGTTATTTTGACCACAGAAGTTTACTTAACTTTGAAGTTAAAATGAAAAATGTAACTCTTTCAACACATGTGCATGTTCAGTATTATTCAACCCCCAGCTTCAGTACTTTGTGGCGCATCCTCTAGCTTTTATAACTTCTAACAAACGTTTTCGGTAAGTACAGACAAGCTTCTTACACCTCTCGATTGGAATCTTTGCCCATTTCTCACGTGAAAAAGCCTCTAGCTTAGTGATGTTTGATGGCTTCCGTGCTGCAACTGCCTTTTTTGAATCCCACCAAAGATTTTCAATCAGATTTAAATCTAGTGACTGAGAAAGCCACTCCAGGAGGTTCCATGATCTTTTTCTCAACCAAGCTTTGGCTGACTTGGAGGTGGGCTTTGGATTATTGTCTTTCTGGAAAGTCTAATGATCACCAAGGTTCAATTTGTCAACAAAAGGCATCACATTCCTCTTTAAAATGGCCTGGTATTTCTGTGAATCCATGATGCCATGTACACGATCAAGATTGCTAGTTCCTGCCGCAGAAAAACAGCACCACATCATCTTTGACCAACCTCCATGCTTGACTTTGGGGATGGTATTCTTCTCGTCAGAAGCCTGTCCTTTTGCACGCCAGACCTACAGCTGGTCCATACGTCCAAACAGTTCCAGTTTGGTTTCATCAGTCCATAGAACTGTCACCCAAAACCCAGTAGTCTTATCCAAATTCCTCCTGGCATATTCTAGTCGACTTTTTATGTTCCTTGTGGTCAAGAGCTGAGTGCGTCTTGGAGTCCGGCCATGTAGTCCTTGTTTATTCAGTGCACGTCTTGTAGTTGCCACTGAAGCACTTGTACCAGCCTTCATCAGGTCATCCTGTAGGTGTCTTGCAGTCACACAGGGGTTTTTCTGAGTTGTTCTGACTAAGTTGCTGAGGGCCCTTGATGAAATGTTGGTCTTTCTTCCACGGCCAGGCTGGTTTGCAGCTGCTCCATAAGCTTTAAACTTCCTTACAATGCTCCCAATGGTTTCTCTTGGAATATAATTTTTTTGGGAAATCTTCTTCTACCCAAGGCCTTTCAGGTGTGATGAAATAATTTCCTCTATCAGCTTTTATGCACACTCCTTTGTCTTTCCCATGATTGCAACTCACCTTGAATACCTTCATGGGTGGGGTTTATATATCACAGCTGCAGCAAATGAAGGATCAGTAAAGAGTTCCCAAAGGCTTAATTATGTTTCAACTCCACTCTAGGACAAAAAAAACTGTCAGACAGCTTTTAAAACAACAATATTATATGGGGGTTGAATAATTGTAACATGGCTATCTTAACAAAATATACTGCTACACACAAATACTACATCATGCATTTTCCGTGTTTATTTTCTGTATCACTCAACTCATAAAGAAGTCATCCGAAACAGAATCTTGCTCTTTGAGCTCTTTGAGCAAGATTCTGTCAAGTTTAATTGATAAACCCTTAACATCTTTGAATATTTCTGATTGCAACTTTAAATACAGACAGGGGAGGGGGAGTTGCTGTCATTTATAGAAAATGTAATCCCATTTTTCTTTATTCTGTAAATAACTGCAAAAACCCAGCACTCATTTTCATAATAGAAAGACCGCCCAACCCTAATAGTATTTTTATTGAAGAGTTTGCTGACTTTTATCACATTTTGTACCAACATTTTATAAAATTCTAATCTTGGGTGATTTAAACATACATTTCTGCTGTTCTGTTTTTTTTAATTAAGTTTTATTCAGTGGCGGAAATGGGCTCCATAGAAAAGGACTCAGCATATTGACCAAACACCATTAAGATTTTAGGATTTGCAGTTTTTTAGGCAGGGCCAATTTTATTTTACTTATATAAGATACATATTATATAAGATTATTACTCTTGTTGCATTGTAGAATGAGCAGAAAGATAATTTCTCCATCCTATCACTGTTATGTGAGATGTAATTTTCTAATCTTTGTGTCTGTTCTGTGCAGAGTGACAGGGAGAAGGCTGAAGGGCTTCCTGTTGCTCCATTCATGGACAGAGAAAAGGTTACCAAACCAACAGCTCAGATTGGATTCATCAAGTTTGTCCTCCTTCCCATGTTTGAGACTGTTATGAAGGTGAGTATTCCGGATAAAGTCAGGTTAAATTTATGGTTGTTATGGAAGTTTGCTGGAAGCTGGGAAAAGGAGAACTCAGGCAGAAGCTGATGTCTTATGCAGAATAATTTAATGTAGACTTAATGTATCAAAGAGACCAGAAGGTGGAAGGATATATATACAAAGGCAAAAGTACCATGAGCAATGGTCACACATAAGTCTGAAGATGTTTTCCAGAGCATCCCAGTATATCTCCCTCTACTTGCATCACACATTCCAAGAGCACGTCCATGATGGCTAGAATTGCTGTCACTCTCTATGTTACATGTAGGTGTTTGCATCCTATTGGATAGTTAAGCCTAAAGTATGCATTCCTTAATTACACTGCGTTTTGTCACTTATGAAATACGCAAAAGAGAGGATGTTGGTGCCTCTCTGTCTAGCTCATCTGAGTTAGATATGAAAGTCCATGAGCGTAGACACTAAAATTTACTGTTTGTTAGCCCTTTATCAATAACCTGACCTTGGGTACTGCTTAGAGATAAGGGAGTGTATGTGGAATGAGGCAGTCCCCACTCTGCCAATGGTGTACAGAAGTAATATACACTCAGTGTTGGGAAGGATACTTTCAAAACGTATTCCGTTACAGAATACAGAATACATGCACAAAAATGTAATCTGTAACGTATTCCATTACATTAACTAATCTGAGTAACGTATTCTGAATACTTGGAATACTTCCGGTTTGTATTGCATTTTTTAAGTGTATGATTGCGGCGTTGTTATAGTCAGTGGAACAGCAGCAGTTTAAAATCTCTCTCCGCCGATGCGTCGGGCCAGCTGGATGTCCGGCTCCCATCCACTCCCACCTCTGTGCCGGTCCCACCGGAGGCTGAAGCCCCGCCCTGCGCCAAGGCTGGCTCGCGCCGTGCAGCGATCGTTTCGGCGTCGAGTCTATTTTTTGCGCTTGACGCGAGCGTATCGCTCCAGGAAACACACTGAAAAATGATTTTAAACGATATTGATGACATATTTTATATGATATAAATGATAAAGCATGCATCCCATAGTTTGTATTCCCCTTCTGTTGTCCTGGAGTTTTAAATTTACCAATTTGACCGATCACATTATTAAATGCCCCCCTCCATACAGACACACAAGCAGTCATAAAGATAAAAAGAGAGGGGGGGGGGGGGGCGGAGAATACGTCATTTACCCTCGACACCCGACATTGAACGGAGCAAACAGCGGAGAAGTTCTTGAAGATAGATGACATTAAATTGGGACGCTGTTGCAGTTAATGTTGGAGCAACAAGTGACCATATGCTTTTATACTACTGGGTCAACGGGTGATATTATTTTAGCGTCGCTTCAGCGTCCGGTGTGAACCCTGCGTGCCTCGCTGGTCTCCTGCAGAGCCATGACAGCGGAGCTCTGGAAGCGCAGGTCGGTCTTCTCTCACCAGGCGCTGGAAGGGCAGCTTGCGGATCAGCAGCTCCGTTGATTTCTGGTAGCGACGGAACTCTCTCAGAGCCACGGTCCCGGGCCTGTAACGGTCCCGAGCCGGTCGCGGTGAGGCTCCTTCACGCCGCCGGGGGCCCGGGCGATCTTACGGCAGCCCTGGTCTCCAGCTGCTTCCTGGGGGCTTTGCCTCCGGTGGATTTACGAGACAGTGATTAAACTCGTGAAACAGAGAAGTACCGTCATGTAATCCACTGATTTCAACAATGTAACTGTATTCTGAATACCATCTATTTAATTTGTAACTGTAACGGAATACAGTTACTCATAATTTGTATTCTAAATACGTAACGCCGTTACATGTATTCCGTTACTCCCCAACACTGTATACACTATATACATTATAAAGAGTGGCATATACAGTAATATGTGAGGATGGTCAAAAATTCCTCAATAATGGCAACTTATTGGCATCATCTGTCTGTGGTCCTGAAGATGTGGCTGGAATAATTAGGCATTTTTAACTGTCTGTAAGCTGTTCACATTAAAAAAGCACCACAGAGAAAGAGTGTTTTAAAATGACATGGAGAGTTTTATATTCAAATTCCTGATAATCAAACCTATAATTAATCCTAAAAACTCAACTTGGACATTTCCTTCTTATTTAACATGTAGTGCACCTTTTCACTTTCCATTTCATTGTGTATACAGTTAGGTCCATAAATATTTGGACATTGACACAATTTTCATCATTTTGGCTCTGTACACCACCACAATGGATTTTGAATGAAGTTCAAAGTGCAGACTTTCAGCTTTAAATTGAGGGTATCCACATCCAAATCAGGTGAACGGTGTAGTAATTACAACACATTTTATATGTGGCACCCCCTTTTTAAGGGACCAAAAGTAATTGGACAAACTAAGATAATCATATATGTAATTGTCACTTGTAATACTTGGTTGCAAATCCTTTGCAGTCAATGACAGCCAGAATTCTGGAACCCATAGACATCACCAGATGCTGGGTTTCGTCCCTGGTGATGCTCTGCCAGGCCTCTACTGCAACTGTCTTCAGTTCCTGCTTGTTCTTGGGGCATTTTCCCTTCAGTTTTGTCTTCAGCAAGTGAAATGCATGCTCAATTGGATTCAGGTCAGGTGATTGACTTGGCCATTGCATAACATTCCACTTCTTTGCCTTAAAAAACTCTTTGGTTGCTTTCGAAGTATGCGCTGGGGCATTGTCCATCTGCACTGTGAAGCGCCGTCCAATGAGTTCTGAAGCATAATAATAGCAGATAATATTGCCTGAAACACTTCAGAATTCCTCCTACTGCTTTTGTCAGAAGTCACATCATCAATAAATATGAGGGAACCAGTTCCATTGGCAGCCATACATGCCCACGCAATAACACTACCTCCAGCATGCTTCACTAATGAGGTGGTATGCTTTGGATCATGAGCAGTTCCTTCCCTTCGCCATACTCTTCTCTTCCCATCATTCTGGTACAAGTTGATCTTTGTCTCATCTGTCCATATGATGTTGTTCCAGAACTGTACAGGCTCTTTTAGATAGAGTAGATTACTTTATTCATCCCCGAAGGGAAATTTAGATGTTCTTTGGCAAACTCTAATCTGGTCTTCCTGTTTTTGAGGCTCACCAATGGTTTACATCTTGTGGTGAACCCTCTGTATTTACTCTGGTGAAGTCTTCTCTTGATTGTTGACTTTGATACAGATACGCCTACCTCCTGCAGAGTGTTCTTGATCTGGCCAAGAGTTGTGAAGGGGTTTTTCTTCACCAGGGAAATAATTCTTCTGTCATCCACCACAGTTGTTTTCCGTGGTCTTCCGGGTCTTTTGGTGTTGCTGAGCTCACCAGTGCGTTCTTTCTTTTTAAGAATGTACCAAACAGTTGATTTGGCCACACGTAATGTTTTTGCTATCTCTCTGATAGGTTTGTTTCGATTTTTTCAGCCTAATGATGGCTTGCTTCACTGATAGTGACAGCTCTTTGGACTTCATATTGAGAGTTGACAGCAACAGATTCCAAACACAAATACCACACTTGAAATGAACTCTAGACCTTTTATCTGCTCCTTGTCAATGAAATAACGAGTGAATAACACACACCTGGCCATGTAACAGCTGAGCAGCCAATTGTCCAATTACTTTTGGATCCTTAAAAAGGGGGTGCCACATATAAAATGTGTTGTAATTCCTACACCGTTCACCTGATTTGGATATAAATACCCTCAAATTAAAGCTGAAAGTCTGCACGTAAAGCACATCTTGATTGTTTCATTCAAAATCCATTGTGGTGGTGTAAAGAGCCAAAATCATGAAAATTGTGTCAATGTCCAAATATTTATGGACCTAACTGTATATGGTGACTTTAAATGGAACAGAAATAAAAGTGTTCCCTACAAATTTTAACGATGTAACAATCCATTTTAAAATGTGAAATTAAGATTTGCTATTTGTATGTTGCTACAACTCTAAGTGATGTTTCATAATGATGACGATCAATATGGGATTAAATAAAATAGAGTAAACCAATTTTAACTCTATTCTGAGATAGTGTTGAGTTATTTGCACTCTGCTCTACACACACACATTTTTAAATATCTACCGACTGATTGTAATGTTTCCTGGGACTGTGGGTGAATTTGAAAGGCTTCAGGATTTTTTTAAGTAATTCATGGTTGGTTGAGGTTCTGCTTTGGAATATTGTACCTTTTGTAGAAACTGTCTTTCTTGATATCCTGAAGAATGCTTGTCATTTTTCAGGTTCACGAAATAAAAAGTAACAGTGCATTACACTTGATGGCTGGAGTTACCTCCCTTAAATTAATACATTTTACAAACAAAATTATATAAAACACAATCTTATTGCAGTGACGATACTAACAGTGGTGTGTGTGTGTGTGTGTGTGTCAGCTGTTCCCACAGATCGAGGAGGCAATGGTGCAGCCACTCAGAGAGTCTAGGGACAGATATGAAGAACTCAAACAGATTGATGATGCCATGAATGAGGTTGGAGGATTTCTATAAGTGTACATATCATAAGCCCTTGATGCAGATTGCGGCTAATAATAATTAATGTTCTCTTCAGGTGCAGAAAAAAAAAAGTGAGAACTTGACCATGGGAGGGAAGAAGAAGTAAACATTTTTGAAAGGGTAGGAAAGAACTCTGGCCGTACTTCCTCCATCCATCTATTCATCAATCGAACTATGCATACATCTATCTTGGGCCATAGATGGATGCATAGTTGGATTCACCTACCCACCCTACTATCTCCCTACATCCCACCTGTCCATCAATCCACTTCCTCATGATGTCACAGTTTTGTCAGTGTTGGAATCAGAGAGGCTAACTTAAAGGAACACGTTATGGAGAGATTTCTTGATGAATCCACTCTGTGTTTCAGAACCAGTGAGACTAGAGCATGGGAATGAAGCAATGTGACATAAAGTGGAGTCATCAGACACACTCGTTCATTATGGCCCATCACTCTGTCCTGTCTTCACTTGAGCCAGCTGAAGAGCAGTGGACCACCAGGATGTAATCTGGGAAAATTGGGTACATTTCAGTGAGACACAGTAAAACTGAATTGAGTGGATCTGTGAGAGCAGCTCTTAGACAGCGTTACAAGCTAGTGATGAACTTAAGTGCAAGATGGACAATCCAAAGCCTTTTTTTAGGGAGTCAACATTTGTACAGCACAGACTATTTCAGTGAAAAATATTTAGATATGTATCTTGCATTGTTTTCTTTATTTGAAATTACTTGTTTTGTAAAGATTGTACAGATATTCAAAGCTATTTGTTCTTTGCTACAAAAAATAAAAGGCATTACTTTAATTACAAACTCCTGTCTGAACCGTTGATGTTGCTGCTTATTGTTGAACTCCACTATCACACAATCATTATCCAAACCTCCTCTTAACTTAATACAAAATATATCTATAAAACAAATACGTTATATGAAGAGGGTTACACATTGGCTCTGTTGTGTGTCAAGTAAGGAAGTAGTTCACAAAATGCCGCTGTTGAAGTACTTATTCACAATGAAAATCTAACTTAAAGTAAACATGGTAATCAGTTCTGTCAGTGGTGTCTGTAGTGTGTGGGTGAGTGTATCCAAATAAGATCAAACAATTAACAAGATGGTGCCCCTTCCATGTCCATGTGGCGATGGACTGTTGTGTTCTTTTATCCCAAATATGAGAAGAGCCGGTCTCGGTTTGGTTCAACAAGTATTTATATAGAAGCAGTAAAAAGGTATGAAAAGGTACAGCACAGCAATGGGCACCTAACGCACAGCCCTGGCCCTCTAGCAGCACGGGGTAGTCAAGAGTCCAGCGAACAGACGGCGGGTTAATATTTATAACAGAAGGTTTAACTTGATTGGTCAATAACGATGGGGAGTCTTCCTTGATGGTGCGCAGGCGTAGTCCCAGCCTCTTGGCACTGGAATCCGCCAATGATGAGGAGCCGCTCCCAGTTTCGCCCCTCCTTTGACCATTGCTGACAGTTTAGGAAAAGGAACAAACAAGCCTTGACTCGACTAATGCCTTGTGGTTCTTCAGCAAGCATGCGCATTTTCCAGACATAACTTATCTGCCCTTGAGAACCTGGGGCAGCTGCCTGAATTCTTTCTAAGGCGCAGGTCACAATTTCTTATGAAAACAGTGCATTACTCAGAGGTGTAGAGTAACGAATTACATTTTCTCACGTCACTGTAATTGAGTAGTTTTTTGGGTACTTTGTAATTTTTTGAGTAGTTTTTGAAATGATTAATTTTACTTTTACTTAAGTAGATTTTGCCTGAAGTATTGTACTTCACTACATTGGAAATTACATCCGTTAGTGAGTAAAAAAAAACATAGTTCTAGGCCAAAGGCAATTCTCACTGCAGTGGTAGACAGTGTGCGCGAGGGACACCTGCCAGTAGCAATCTTTTCCATATTATTCAGGAAGTGCCTTTTCAAAATAAAAGAAACCTTTCAAAATAAATGTATCAAAACTTTGATTTGTGTGGGGCGGCTGTTGCTGAGGGGTAGAGTGGTCGTCCTCCAACCTGAAGGCCGGCAGTTCGATCCCCAGTCTGACCCATCTGCATGCCGAGGTGTTCTTGGGCAAGATGCTGAACCCTGAATGGAAAAATAGCAATAATAAAACAAAATTAAAAAACACATTTATTTTAGTAATTGATAAATATGAAGTACGGTTTAAGGCAAGGGATCGTGATGGTAAAGTTTTCTTTAAAAAACAAGTTAAGTCTTTCATTCTCACTTTCCACCTTAAAACTATGATGAACTGAACTATGAACTAGTTCAGAATTTAAATGGTGAACTATTCATGTTTACTTGTATGAACTGAACTTTGAACTAGTTCATGAGGTGTGAACTTGCACAACACTGGTGGTAGATGCTGCATACAGTGCCGCCGCTCCCATAACGCAAACTACGTGCTGTACGTAGGGCAGCAAGTCCTGAGGGGGCACCATAAAATAGGCAACTGAAAAATCATCATAGTTATAATAATTATGTAGCCGAGTGTTTGGTTGTATCATAGGTCCGGCCTCAGCCGACAAAGGACATGAGAGCAGGTCATGCGTTCGGGACAGCACACCCGTTTATTCACCGTTCATTTTACAACTTCACTCATCACAGAACCCACTTCATTTAAAACCCCCTTTCAAAATAAGAGTCACTACCAACAACCCGCTTAGAACAGGAAATACAAATCAACCCTCAACAATAACGTCATTAAATAAAATAGCTTTCAATTTTAATGCCGATACTATTTCAGTATAGAAATATAAGGCACCTTTTAGGCATGTATATCACAAAACAGGCAGAAAAGAGGTATATTTAAGTGCAAAAAAAAAGTTACGATGGTACGTGTACTTATTGATGATTATTTAAAGGGACTCTCACCTTTGTTGCATTTTTACACTTTTTTTGGATAAGGTTAAATTGGTATTAATAAGGTAATGACACTCTAAAATGCAAGACAGACCCACCAGGAGTAAAAACAAACAATTATTTCACTCTCATAATATTTAGTGAAAACTTCAACCAATAAAATTCTTTGGACCGAAGGACCTTATTGGCCGACAGACCTGTCTGTTTGCTGCATGGACATGCAGGTTTTCCGTCTGCTTCTTGTGGCGCATTCGGGCCCGCGTCATCAAGGCGCGTCCTCAACTAGAGGGTTTGTTTTGATTCCACGGCAGACAGTAGCGAGTAGCGACCGTAGCTTACCGGTGCTTCTGAATCCGAATCCATTGCTTTGGTAAACAAAAACTCACGTGCGTGCGCGGAGGCAGCAGGTTGTAAGTCTGCTTGTAAATAAAGTTTCTTCAAAAAAATAAAAACACCGGGATGGTTGTAAGTCTGCTTGTGTAAATAAAGTTTCTTAAATAAAACACCGCGGATGGGAACGAGGGGGTGGGGCATTGGAGGAAGGCGGGATGATTTGAATGTGCTGTAATTCTCAAATGCAACAAAGGTGAGAGTCCCTTTAATGTAATTTATTCAAAGTAACATTGAATTTGGGAAAAACATGTCTGGTTTATTTTGATACGATTCTGTTTACTGTAGAAAAGTTTGCACTTTCAAATGTATAGTGTGCGTTGGCTATTCTACATAATATGTTTACAAAGTCAGCAAAGCTGTGAAGATTTTCTCAATACTTGAATGTGTGTGTTTAAACTGTTCTACATAGTTTATTTACCTACATACTGAATAGCAAACATTTTAACTGGATAGATTTGGAGATTTTTCAAATTAAAGTCCAACATTTTCACTGTGGAATAGATCATTTCATGATTTTCACTGCAGAAAATAGATCATTTCAGGATACTTCAAAGTACTTTAAAAAGTAAAGTCCAAGTAAAGTAAAATTGTATGAATTTTCTGCTTCTAAATCTTTGCTTTATTGAAGAAGATTGCTAACTTGTATACTTCTGCTTTTAAGTTTGTATTAATGGATGACTATTTAATTTCTACGAAGATTTTGCACATGTGTATGTATGTTTTGGCTGTTCTGTGTACTGTGTTTACAAAGTAGATTTTCCTTTTTCTTTTTAATAAAATGTTAAACTGGCAGAAACAAACGTTTTTTCCCGGGGGGGAGGGCATCATAAAGGAGTTATGCTTAGGGCACCAAAATGGCTAGCAGCGGCACTGGCTGCATAGAGTGGATGATGGAGTCGATGTCACAAGAGCTAGAGAAGGATGATATTGCGGACGACCAACAAGCGGAAGAACCAAACTTTCCGCCAGTTCAGATTAAAGCAGATTAAGAAAACCGATGGCCATATCTCAGCAAGATGTTTGTAGACTAGTTCTCTAAAGGTGGACCAAAGTTTAACCAAAAGTTTATATATACAGTGGGACAGCGGCATTTTAACTTTTTATTTTAGCTGTCATGTGGTTCATGTCTTGACATGTAACAGTGCATTACCCAAAAGTTCTTAAATGTTGTGTTGACATGTTAAATGTTTAATGTTTGACATGTTTAATGTCATTGCACTTATATTTGCACTTATTCTCTGGCCTTGCTACACAGCAATCGCTTGACTTCCTTGCTCTCACTGAGACCTGGATCACACCGGACAACACCTCCACCCCAGCTGCTCTCTCCTCTGCCTTCTCTTTCACCCACACACCCAGACCCACTGGTAGGGGTGGTGGCACAGGTTTACTCATCTCCCACAAATGGAGTTTCTCTCTCTACCCGCTTCCACTCTTTACCCCAACGTCTTTTGAATTTCATGCTGTGACAGTTACTCATCCGGTACAATTAACTATTGTTGTTCTCTATCGTCCACCAGGTTCTTTGGGAGATTTCTTGGAGGAATTAGAGGTCCTCCTGTCAAACTTCCCAGAAAATGGCCCTGCACTGATCCTTCTGGGTGACTTTAACATCCAGACAGACAAGTCATCTGATCTTTTACTTTTACTGTCTTCTTTTGCTCTCTCACTCAGTCCTTCCCCTCCTACTCACAAAGCCGGTAACCACCTTGACTATATTTTCACCAGAAAATGCTCAACATCTAACCTCACTGTAACCCCACTTCATGTCTCTGACCACTTCTTTATCTCTTACTCTCTCCCACTATCTCAAAACGTCAACCCTACCACATCAACAGAGTCTGTACCTGTCCGTCGCAACATTCGTTCCCTCTCTCCTGCCTCGCTAGCATCCTGTGTTTTATCTGCCCTCCCTTCCACTGACTCTTTCTCACTCATGCATCCTAACTCTGCCACAGACATTCTCCTCTCTTCTCCCTCTGTCCTCTCACGTCACGACAGGTCCGCCACTCCTCCCCAGCTCTGTGGTTGTCTGACTCGGTGCGTGCCGACAGAGCCACTATGCGTGCATCAGAAAGGAAATGGCGGAAATCTAAACACCTGGACGACCTGCTCGCTTACCAGTCTCTTCTCTCCACTTTTTCTGCCTCTATTTCCACAGCCATACGCACTTTTTACCAAACTACTATTCAATCCTCATTTTCTAACCCCAAAAAACTCTTCTCCATCTTTTCCAAACTCCTCGACCCCCCCAGTCCCCCTCCTCCTTCCTCCCTTCTACCAGGCCACTTTGTCAACTATTTTACAAAAAAGATTGATGACATACGCTCTTCTTTTTCCGATCCTCCTTCTATAACCACACTTCCATCAACTTCATCTTTATCCCTTTCGCTCTCCTCTTTCACCCCTCTGTCTCCCAATCAAGTTCTTACCTTGGTAACCTCCGCCCGCCCGACCACCTGCCCCCTTGACCCCATCCCTTCTCACATTCTCCAGTCTATCGCTCCTGACCTTCTTCCTTTTCTCACCCATCTTATCAACACTTCCCTCTCAAATGGCTGTTTCCCTAATTCTCTGAAGGAGGCAAGAGTAAATCCTCTCCTGAAGAAACCCACCCTCGACCCGTCTGCAGTAAATAACTACAGACCTCTCTTCTTCCCTTTGTTTCCAAAACTCTAGAGCAAGCAATCTTTAATCAACCTTCCTCCTATCTGAACCACAATAATCTTCTTGACCCTCGCCAGTCTGGTTTCAAGGCAGATCACTCCACTGAGACTGGCCTCCTTGCTGTCTCTGAGCAACTTCACACTGCTAGAGCAGCTTCTCTCTCCTCTGTCCTTATCCTTCTAGACCTCTCTGCTGCATTTGACACGGTGAACCACCAGATCCTGATCTCATCCCTTCAGGACCTGGGTATCTCAGGCTCTGCTCTCTCCCTGCTCTCTTCCTACCTCAATGACCGCACTTATCGTGTAACTTGGAGAGGATCTGTTTCTAAACCTTGTCCTCTCACTACTGGTGTCCCTCAAGGTTCTGTCCTGGGTCCTCTCCTCTTTTCTTTGTACACCAACTCTCTCGGCTCTGTTATTCACTCGCATGGCTTTTCCTACCATAGCTATGCTGATGACACCCAACTAACAGAAACACAGGTAGCAGCACGAATCTCTGCCTGTCTGACTGACATCTCTCAGTGGATGACCGCTCACCACCTGAAGATTAACCTTGACAAGACTGAACTACTTTTCCTTCCAGGGAAAGACTCTCCCACCCACGACCTGACTATTAACTTTTGCTTTATTTGCTTTATTTCGAAGAAATTGTACTGTCTTGATTCTTGTTGTTCTGGGTTTGTTCCCTCGGGGTTGAATGCACTTATTGTAAGTCGCTTTGGATAAAAGCGTCAGCTAAATGAAATGTAATGTAATGTAATATTTGTTAAGATTCTCCTTAACTTAAAAATAACTGTTTTTGGATTGGATTTATGACCCCTAGTGATTTTTTGCACTGTATAGGAGCGGCCCCCATCAAGTTGTTGGAAGTAACTTTTACTTAAAGTACACTTTAAATGAACTACTTTTTTCTTTAACTTGAGTAGATTTTTAGATGGGTACTTTTACTTGTACTTAAGTAAAGTTCATCACAGTAAACGTACTTTTACTTGAGTACAATATTTCAGTACGTTTTACACCTCTGATTTTATGTAAGTAAGTAAAGAAGTACGGACATGTTACATTTCTATGTCATGATAGGTAGGCAAGAGGGTAAATGCCCCGGGGTGCTGACAAAAATTCAGTCAGTTGCTGTAGCAAACTACATTTTCATGTTACAAAATGTAATTTCAATTTAATGTTCTTATCTTACGCACCATGAAGTTATAAAAACATGACACATCAGATTCAGCAAACACGTCTAAAAGCACAGAAGTTTGTGAATGCAAGCGTTAACATAATGAATGTCGCTTGTGCATATTGGAGCAAACTTGCACAAGACAGCAAAATAGCACAATTAACACCCACATTAGCATAAACAACACCCCCATAATACTAGGCTTCACACACCTTATGCCAGGATGTGTAGTAAGAAGAATGGTAAACAGTCACCATATTTCTCTACAAAACTTTTAAAAATGTGTGTATTTTTTAAAGTCACTTCTTACCAGATTTACAGCAATATTTGTGATCTGTCAAATTTTAATGAATGCAATGTAAGATAAGATACATACATTTTTATTTATCCCACACACATGCACAAACATGCACAGACACACTCATGCAATTGAGGGAAATTTGTCCTCTGCTTTTATCCCATCTGGTGCAGGACACACAGAGCAGTGGGCAGCCATGTACGGCGCCCGGGGAGCAGATGTTTGGGGAGTAAGGTGCCTTGCTCAGGGGCACTAGACAGGGTAGGGAGATTAGTCTTTTGATTGTTTGGACAGATCCAGGTTCGTCTTTTTGTTGTTATTCCATCCAGGTAAGTTTTTGTTGAAACTCCGTGTTAAATATAATTAAATTTAAACCTAAATGTTAAATACAAACCTAAATGTTACATCTAGATATTAAATCCGAATTTAAATGCTAAATCTAATTATCTCAAAAGCTAATATGCAAATTCACACTGGCTGTACGACAGCTCTCCGTAAATTTCTTTTACAATTCGCTAATGCCAATATGGAGGTGGGTATGCTACATGAGCAGTGTTGGGAAGGATACTTTCAAAACGTATTCCGTTACAGAATACAGAATACATGCCCAAAAATGTAATCTGTAACGTATTCCATTACATTAACTAATCTGAGTAACGTATTCTGAATACTTGGAATACTTCCGGTTTGTATTGCATTTTTTAAGTGTATGATTGCCGCGTTGTTATAGTCAGTGGAGCAGCAGCAGTTTAAACTCTCTCTCCGCCGATGCGGCGGGCCAGCTGGATGTCCGGCTCCCATCCACTCCCACGTCTGTGCCGGCCCCACCGGAGGCTGAAGGACCCCCCCCCCCCCCCCCCGCGCCAAGGCTGCCTCGCGCCGTGCTACGATCGTTTCGGCGTCGAGTCTATTTTTTTTTGCGCTTGACGCGAGCGTATCGCTCCATGAAACACACTGAAAAATGATTTTAAACGATATTGATGACATTTTATATGATATAAATGATAAAGTATGCATCCCATAGTTTGTATTCCCCTTCTGTTGTCCTGGAGTTTTAATTTTACCAATTTTACCGATCACATTATTAAATGCCCCCCTCTGCCCATCCACTACAGACACACAAGCAGTCATAAAGATAAAAAGAGAGGGGGGGCGGCGGAGAATACGTAATTTACCCTCGACACCCGACATTGAACGGAGAGAACAGCGGAGAAGTTCTTGAGGATGGATGAAATTAAATTGAGACGCTGTTCCAGTTAATGTTGGAGCAACAAGTGACTATATGCTTTTATACTACTGGGTCAACGGGTGATATTATTAGCGCTGCCCGGCGCTTCAGCGTCCGGTGTGAACCCGGCGTGCCTCGCTGGTCTCCTGCAGAGCCATGACAGCGGAGCTCTGGAAGCGCAGGTCGGTCTTCTCTCACCAGGTGCTGGAAGGGCAGCTTGCGGATCAGCAGCTCCGTAGATTTCTGGTAGCGACGGAACTCTCTCAGAGCCTCGGTCCCGGGGCCTGTAACGGTCCCGAGCCGGTGGCGGTGAGGCTTCTTCACGCCGGGGGCCCGGGCGCTCTTACGGCAGCCCTGGTCTCCAGCTGCTTCCTGGGGGCTTTGCCGCCGGTGGATTTACGAGAGAGTGAATAAACTCGAGAAGTACCGTCATGTAATCCACTGATTTCAACAATGTAACTGTATTCTGAATACCATCTATTTAATTTGTAACTGTAACGGAATACAGTTACTCATAATTTGTATTCTAAATACGTAACGCCGTTACATGTATTCCGTTACTCCCCAACACTGTACATGAGTTAGAAAATAAACTTACCGAGGGCTGTGGTAGCTCTGTAGTACATCCTGTCACTACCACTGAAGCTGCAATTTAGATTAAACATTCAAGATTTAGATATATATTTAACATTTTGATTAAGATTTGATATTGAGTTATATGTAACAATGTTAAATTTAATACATATTTTAAAGAAAAATTCAAGAAAATTAAAGTTAATAAATATTGTTGTAACTCTTAAAAAGTAACTAAAAAAAATGCAAACCACTTTCTTTTTTAACCATTTTGAGGCTCAATATGGTTAAATGTTGCTGTAACTATTAGAATGTGCCGCCTTACCATCTGTACTCCATACTTATCTACCACTCAAAGCGCTTTACAGTACAAGTTACATTCAATAAGCTTCCACTGCTTTAACTTCTCAGAGTTAAAGAGACCCAATTAGAGATACAAGTGCTTACATTTTATTCCAATTCTGTCAAGGGCTAAATTCTATTTTTACTTTCTACCTATGAGGTTAATAGACGTTGTCATGAATCAGTTTTTGGTAAATAAGAGATAAGTGTCTCTTGCTGTTGAGCTCTGCTGTGTTTTTTTATTGCTGGGCCATTACTACCTGGTGCCTGATTTGACTCATTAGCAGGGGGCCAGCACAGCTGTAGCCAACCATCATCAACTTAATGCTGCTCTGTTTTCTTTTATTTGAATATGTGTATACTTTCCGTCCCTGTTCGCATATCTACTCATAGAAACTATAGGCCTCGCACTCATACAAAACATTATCGTAACCTTTCCTCTCTTATCTATCCGACCCGCTCCACACATACCCAACAACTCGTCACAGGGGAACTGCCAGTCAGCTACACGGTTGTGACACACAACAGTCAACTATATGGTTGGATGAAAGATTGACATATAGAGAGCATGTCCGGGAAAAAAAGGATTATTAAGTGTGAGAAAGCTTTAAATATTATGAGGTGCTTAAATTGGTGCTTCTGGGGGTGGCACATATACATTTAATGCTGATGATATGTAGTGCTGTGATCAGAGCACATTTTGAGCAGCTGTATTTACTCTTTCAAATTTGGATGTTGTTCAGGCTAGGGCTTTGAGACTTTGTATAGGAGCCATCCGGACAAGGCTGGTCTCTGCACTGCTGTTGGAGGCATGGGAGGCCCCACTGAGGCTGCAACGTTCAAAATTAGCACTAAATTATTGAACCAAATTAAAATGATTTGTAACAGCTCTTCCATCAATCTCTTTGCTAACTGAATGCTGGAAATGTATAGAAGGTAGTAGTAGGATTAATAGGGGTAATTTTATCTGTTTTATAGGTAAACATATAGAGGATTTTGGATTAAGTGAAATTAAAGGAGGGCCCTCTTTATGCTGACCGCCTGTCCCTCCATGGCTGTGGGCAGAAGCTCATGTGGATCTGTCAATTAAAGAATTAGTGCAGAAAGGCGAAATAGTAAATCTGGCAGAATATGTAGACAGACATCTTAAGAACAGATGGAGTAACTATATACATATTTACACTGATGGTTCAAGGGATCTAGAAAGCAATAGAGTGGGATTTGTTTCATACATCCCCCATGTTCAAATCTGTCAGAGTAGAAGACTGCCAGATGGGATTTCAACATTCTCTGCAGAGTTAATTGCTTTATTTTGGGGGCTGTTGTGGGTGGAAGATGGAGACTGGGATGAAGTTCTGCTGTGCACAGATTTTTTATTTGCCCTATTGGCATTGGTGAAGTGAGAGGAAACAGAGCTAGGCCAGATATAGTTTGGGAGATTGTAATGATGGTCTCTAAATTGGAGAGGCAGGGAAGTAGCAGGTTTTTTTTTTACGGTGCAGCACATGTTGGGGTTGAGGCCAATGAGGTGGCAGATAGGGCAGCAAAGGCAAGTTTGGGCAGAAATACAGTGCCGTAGCATCATCAGTGAGAGGCTGAATCAGATATGGCAGCAAGAGTGGAATGATGACATCAAAGGAAGAAAGCTATATGACATCCAAGCATCAGTTAACCTATTCTGCTGCATCGGCTCGCGGGTGTCTCCAGGTGGGCTGATTGACCGATTAGCGTCGAACATTGTTATTTACAGAACTGCGTCGTACAGCTAGGTACTAATGCAACATATAGTTATAAAACTAAGATTCTAGTGATTCTAGTGATGTTAACATGATGACATTTCCCCATCTTTAATTATGTACTTTATCTACACATTTGTCAGTTGTGTCTAAACAAACAGACA
Source organism: Limanda limanda (assembly GCF_963576545.1). Lineage (NCBI taxonomy): Eukaryota > Metazoa > Chordata > Actinopteri > Pleuronectiformes > Pleuronectidae > Limanda > Limanda limanda. The sequence goes on from NC_083651.1 coordinate 26,390,754, forward strand.
CACTCAAAAGCACATAATCTCTTGTGGGAGGGTTGGCGGTTACAGGCTTGCATAGGTCAGTCACCTGTGAAGACCATCATCATTTACCCCTGAACCAGTGGGAGAAATGCACTTCTTGTGTGAAAATCCAGGCAGCTGCTCGCACAGAATCTGCGGTGTTAGTCCTATGTGTTAGACTGCGGTTAGAGTCAAAGATGAGTCAAAAAAGGATTAAATGATCAGGTGCACAATTCAGAAAGCGCAGCAAAGTAGAGGAGAAGAAGAAAGGACAATATAGAGGTAAGGATCAACCCGATTGTGGACATCATTAATGTTTATTTTTGTTGACATGACATGATATGCTGTCAGTACAGCTGATTTCAGACTCTTTTTATATTTTTATTATTTTTTATAGCTTACAATTTTGTCTGCCTGTGTGTGCATCTGTATACAGTCCTAAAGTTATTGGGGCTGCATGACAATCTGCGTGTGTATGTTGTGGGGCGCCATTCTGAAATCACGCCTAGGGCGCCAACAATGCCAGGGCTCAGACATTGTGGACTAGCAAACACAGAGATGGAATCTGTGACAACTGTGGATTCCTGGAGTCTGTGCAACATATTCTGATGTATAGTCCACTCTATGCCAAAGAAAGGAGGGAGCTTTTAATAGTGTTAGGAAAACTGGGTACTGAAACTTTTTCAGTAAAATCACAGCTTGGTGATGGATATGAAGTTGCAATTTCTTAAAACTACAAATTTAAAACGCAAGATATAAACTGAGGGCATAATCTGCAGTGATAATTCCCTACCGGTGGGAGGCATCAATGTACTAAAATTAAATAGTCGCTAGTCTGCCGGAAAGAAGAAGAAGATTGTGTCTATTTTCTGATCCACACTCCGTAGCAGAAGGTGGCGGTAATGCACATATAACTGGATGCCAACCGCCTTAATCAAGAAAAAGAAGCTGAAGACGTCATCACTGCGCGCCGCATGGAGAAACGTGGGATTAGCGTGCAACAGACGAGTGTACCACGTGAAGCTGTGTGAACATGGCGTCGGTTCAGGACCCAGAAATCCAATTCGCACAGAAACTAGCCTCCAACGAGAAGCCGGTCCGGACCAAGGCCATAAAGAAACTGAGGAAATACATCAATGTTAGGTCACAGAAAGAGACAGGTAAACCAATCTATGCGTGTTATCCAGCGGACTCTGACTTGCTAACGACAGCTCAAATACAGAGCAAACACTAAACTTAACTTTACCCTGATTTTAAAATGGGTGTGGGGATGATATGCATGTTTTAACTGACCGTTTGACGCCTGGTGCTCATCCGTTTTTTTTAAAAATAATTGGTAGCTAGTTAGTATACATGTGTCCTGATTAATCAGATTTTAGATGATGGACTTGCTGTAACGTAGCAAGAATAGCTGGATCGTTCACCCCATCACTTGTTGCAACATAAAGTGACAGAGGATCGTATCTAGTACCAAAAATACATTTAATGTTCATGATGTCATCAGTTTCCTAACAGCTAACTTGCATCCTGAACTCAAGAAGCATGTTACAATTAAAGCCTTACTTCCGTTGTACAGATGGATTCACTGATGATGAACTGCTCAAGCTATGGAAGGGTCTTTTCTACTGCCTGTGGATGCAGGACAAACCCCTGCTCCAGGTTCGTGCTACCTGTTTTCTTTTGTTATCAAGGTATCTTCAGAATTTGTACAAATGTAACTGGACGTGCTTGTTTCTACACAGTCATACACACACACAGTCATACAGTGCATCTATTAGCAACAAGTCTGTTTAGATTACATTTTCAGGCTTTCATCATTCTTTAATCCTTGAATATTTTTAATATCAAAGGATATTTCATTACATGTCATTTACAGGTTAACCGCGGGATCTTGAAAAGTATTAAAAGGTGATATATAAATTTAGGGAAAATCAAGACCCTTGAAAAGTATTAAAAAGTCTTGAATCTTTTTCGAATTCAAGACTCTGTGTAGCCGATGGTTTTTTCCTCTTATACTGTCAGGCCTCAGCCGAAAAATGACACGAGAGGTGGTTATTTAATCGGGAGATCGCACCCGTTTATTTTCCTTCGCACTTCTCTCTCGATAACACCCCTTTCCGTTAGAACCCCCCTTCAAAACAAGAGTCCCAACACGCACCTTGCTTAAAACAGGAACTACACATCAACCTTCCACAATAAAGCCACTCAATAAAATAGCTTACAGATGTGTTGTTTCCTCGATGTGAATAGCATATTTGTCAAAAGTTGATGTGAATTCACTTATTCTAGTCCTCCCGACGGGGCTCGAGCGGGCTCAGCGCGAGACCGCAGCGCGTATAGCACGAGTCGTTGAACCTTCCATGTAGAGGACGGCTATCTGCGAACAGTAAAGGCCGGAGCATGCTTCTGCGTTTTCACAGGCCCGGAAGCGCAAGAGCCCTCCCGGGCCCCTTACGTGCTATCGTAGCCCTTCTTACGTGCTTACGTGCGTCGGCCAATTTTTCTAACTAGACGGCAAAGCCCCGCAAGCGTCACCCGCCCGCAAGGGCTGTGATTGGTCTGCTAACTACATAATTTCCGGAGTCGCATTTCCGGTTCATGCCCGGAAACCACGGAAGATTTAGAAGAACGAATATGAACCAAATAGAAGAGCACTTGGCAGAAGAGATCCGAAACTATGACCACTAGTATAACCCGTCACTGACCACCGGATTTTTCCGCCAGAAAAAGGCTCTGAGGAGCCGCTGTGGCGATGTAAATAAAACCCAGTACGAGTAGGACAGCTGAAGCTAGTAACTAGCTGCTAGCGTTGCTAACGTTAACACAGTTCAGTTGTCGCCGCTTCAACTTGTACAGACGTCAGAGTGACGTCGCCACGCCACCGCTGCGCGCACAAGTGTTGTGGTGTCTCGACACAACAGTAAAACACTGCTCTCTCACGTCCATTGAATCATATTTGTAAGAGTGAGCACTAACACAGCTCAGTTAGTTTCGTCCATGTTCAAAGTTTACACACGTACATTTCTGAGTTCTATTATTTTATCATAATACTGGGAGAATGCCGCAGATGGTAATTTCCTTCAGGTGAGATACCAGACTAGTTTTCCTGTGTATGTCAGTTAAACACTTTGTTGCACTAAAGACATGCCTCATGGTGGCTCTTTTTGAGAAAGTTGTAGCATTATATCAGTGACAATGTTGTTCTGATTTGTGTTATTTTTGCTGCAAAATAGTTTTATTATTTAAAGTATTATAAAAGTGCCTATTGCAGAGTTGACTGAACCAGTTACTGCTCAGTGTGTCTGTGCAGTGTTTCTCACACCACAAGTAGATTCTGACTGCCATATTAATTTCAATCTAGCCTTTTAATTTGTCTCTCAAAGTTGACCAGATTGATGCATCTTTAGGTTAAAATCAATAGCCCATATTCACAAATCACAGATTGTCTTATAGGGCTTTATCATGGTGTGACATCCTCTGTCCTTAACCCTCAACAAGACTCAGCACAAACTACTAAAAACCCTTTTAACAGGTAAAAATACGTAGAAACCTCAGAGAGACACGTGAGGATCCGTCTCCCAGGACGGACAGAAGTGCAACAGATGTCAAGTGTAGGAAAACATCATCCGAATTAAAGTTTTTAGCAGCATTGATGAGGGTAAACATTTTGAAGGATCACTTCAATACTATATGTCAAGCAGTCCTGCTGCATCATAGTCTCTGGTCAGCAGCCAGCAAGATCATGATCCAGCATTAGGATGGGATCCACTAGATGTAGATGTAACCGGTTACAGCTCCTAGTGGCACTGGGGTCTTGAAAAATATTAGAAGGTTCTTGAAAAAGGTCTTGAAAAGTATTGAATTTAATCTCAGGATTGCTGCATATACCCTGATTTAGCTGACGCTTTTATCCAAAACAACTTCCAATTAGTGCATTCAACATCTAAGAAGGGCCATTTGGGATTCTGGTTTTAGGACGACCCCTCAGCCCCAAGGTTAATGTCTGAGGAAGTGGAACAAGAGCTTAGTTTTTTTTTTATCAGAACAAATATATTCGAAATGATTGCAGATCTGCCATTCGCCTTTTTTGATGTGTACTCTTAACAACATCTTTAAGGGGAATGAAAACCTGCTCAAAGCCCAAATCAGACACATTTGAATCTGTCATATAATTGAATTATAAATGTGTTGAGTCAACTATTTTCCCTCTTGGTTTAATATTTATTCTTAATATTGCAATCTCCACTTTTATTCTTATAGGAGGACCTATCAAACCAGATCTCCAACCTGATCCACAGTTTCCATCATATAGATGGTCGTAAGTTTTTTCATATAATTTCATCATGTTATGTGATTTCATTACAGGAAGTAAAATCAAGTCACATTACATGTCATCTGTACCTTTTATGACTATGTGCTGTTTCCTGCAGAGTTTTTATACCTTGAGAGCTTCCTGCAGACTTTCAAAAGAGAGTGGACTGGTATTGATAGGTTGCGGATGGACAAGTTCTTCCAGGTCAGTGGTAACCGACATTGCTTTAATAAGCAACATTTTCTGTATGACAACCAGACAGTCTGCTGCTTTATCTGCCGGAATTTGACTTGAAAGGGTAGTTCAATGAAAAATGAAAATACACTATGCTGGTGGAGGGATGGGTTAAGTGTTTAGTCCACCAAACACTTCAGGAGCTTCAGGGGGAAATAGTGTTTTAGCCATGGTGGCCTCTTTTTCAGATGTAATAAAACAACAGAAAAAAACACAACATACTGCTTGTGGTTGTCATGGTGTCTGACATTCATATTCAACAGATGGTGCAATTCCCACCATGTTTTACGCCTAAAAGTCCACTACCGGAAGTGGCGATGCTAGCAGACATAGCCAAGAGAACGCGCATCCGCGCATACCCTTTTGCAAGTGTGTATAGTTTTCCGGTGTGGGTACGTGAACGTGCCACAGAGGAGCCTATTTGAGTACATTTAGGCTAAAAACAAAGTGTAAATTGTATCTTTTTGAGTCGAATATTATGTCAGAATTGGGGACACTTTAATGACACCACATGACCAGTATGGAGGCATGTTGTGTTTTTTCTCTTTGATTACATCTGAAGAAGTGGTCACCAGTTACTACAGTTGATTTGGATTAGGGCTGCAACTAACGACTATTCTGATAGTCGATTAGTCACCGATTATTGAAACGATTAATCGACTAATCGGATATGAATGACACAAATTCTCAATTGCTATTATTTAGCAAGCAGCTTTTAAATTTAGCTTGAGGTGGTTCAAGGCATGTGATGACTGAAAATAAAGACAATAAAGATTGATACTTCATTAACAAAAATGTCTTAATAAACTTTGCTGCATATAAGGGTACTGTTGACACAAAAGCAAAGACAAATCAAGTTTTTGTCCATTTAAAACCAAGGACAGGCAAAGTGCTAATAAAAAATATTAATTTAAATTTAAGTTTCCCTTTTTACTGTGAACCAAGAACAGGCCAAGTGCTGGTACTAAAAATAAATTAAAATTCAAGTATCCATTTTTCGTGTTAACAGAAAAGGACAGGGAAAATAACATAAATAAAAACATCAACAAACGAAACTACAGTCTTCTTCAGACTAAATCATTTTGATTAAAACAAGACGTTTGTCAGGCAATAGGATAATATTTCGCTTTTAAATTCGTTAATAAAAAGTTTAAACCATATTTTTGTAATGGATGCTAGAATCCTGCGCGCAGGTATATACAGTGTTGGGAAGGATACTTTCAAAACGTATTCCGTTACAGAATACAGAATACATGCCCAAAAATGTAATCTGTAACGTATTCCATTACATTAACTAATCTGAGTAACGTATTCTGAATACTTGGAATACTTCCGGTTTGTATTGCATTTTTTAAGTGTATGATTGCGGCGTTGTTCTCTCTCTCCGCCGATGCGGCGATCGCTTCGGCGTCGAGTCTATTTTTTGCGCTTGACGCGAGCGTATCGCTCTAGGAAACACACTGAAAAATGATTTTAAACGATATTGATGACATTTTATATGATATAAATGATAAAGTATGCATCCCATATTTTGTATTCCCCTTCTGAGTTTTAATTTTAATATTTTAACGATCACATTATTAAATGCCCCCCTCTGCCCATCCACTACAGACACACAAGCAGTCATAAAGATAAAAAGAGAGGGGGGGGGGGGCGGAGAATACGTAATTTACCCTCGACACCCGACATTGAACGGAGCAAACAGCGGAGAAGTTCTTGAAGATAGATGACATTAAATTGGGACGCTGTTGCAGTTAATGTTGGAGCAACAAGTGACCATATGCTTTTATAATTCTGGGACAACGGGTGATATTATTAGCGCTGCCCGGCGCTTCAGCGTCCGTCGTGAACCCGGCGTGCCTCGCTGGCCTCCTGCAGAGCCATGACAGCGGAGCTCTGGAAGCGCAGGTCGGTCTTCTCTCACCAGGCGCTGGAAGGGCAGCTTGCCGATCAGCAGCTCCGTAGATTTCTGGTAGCGACGGAACTCTCTCAGAGCCTCGGTCCCGGGCCTGTGTCCCGAGCCGGTCGCGGTGAGGCTCTTTCACGCCGCCGGGGGCCCGGGCGCTCTTACGGCAGCCCTGGTCTCCAGCTGCTTCCTGGGGGCTTTGCCGCCGGTGGATTTACGAGAGAGTGAATAAACTCGAGAAGTACCATCATGTAATCCACTGATTTCAACAATGTAACTGTATTCTGAATACCATCTATTTATTTTGTAACTGTAACGGAATACAGTTACTCATAATTTGTATTCTAAATACGTAACGCCGTTACATGTATTCCGTTACTCCCCAACACTGGGTATATACGTGTATATATAACATCTGACAGAGGCGAGTCCGCATCGTCTCCGTTACGAAGTCAAACGTGCCTCCTCCTCAAATGCGCGTGTCCTGCTTCCATGGAGAGCATGTCCGCTGTACAGATACTGCAGGTAGTTTTTTTCGGGCTGTCAAGAGAGAAGTTCTCCCGAACTTTTTACTTCCTGGAGCGCGACTGTGCGCGGCAGCGGACGCCGACATTGGTCCATGTTTTGTCGCTATTGCACATGCGCGACTTTCAGAGATAGGAAGGGAGCGAGATAGCTCACTCCTCAGCTACTTCCATCAGCACCTCCGGTAAAACGCCGTTTAGTTCCGCTGCGCGGCACGAGAAACACGCGCTATGACGTCACCAACGATTCATCGACTAGTAAATTCGTCGGCGACTATTTTGGTCATCGATTTTTGTCGACAACGTCGACTAATCGTTGCACCCCTAATTTGGATGCAACACTTTTTGCCCCGGAGACTCCTCAAGTGTGTTGTCGACTCAAACACTTCACTTTTAGCATAGTGGTGAGTAGGTAATGAGTGAATTTAAATTTTTCGGTGAACAATCCCTTTAAGAATTCTTTACACTGAGAAAGGAGGCTGAAAATTCCCTATCAGATTGTAAAATTTTCCCAGGAATGCAGAGATAGTGCCTCACTAGAGTGGCCAGCTTTGGAATGAACATCTCATAAATAGTAGAACTGTTGAAATGATCTGTCAAAATTAAACAGTTAATCGTGTACAGCTCCAACTGGAATGTTCAAATGTCACACAGATATTTAAAGCTAGTGATGGCGAGAGGAAGCTTCATGTAGCATTGGCGCTTTCCATCCAATTGGTTCACTCGTGGACCGAAGCTTCATGGTGCTTCATTTGCTCTACTGTGCCTTCAAGTGGACAATAAATGGCTTTGGTGTGTGTGAAGCTTTTAATTGAATCAATGATGTTTGTGATTCCAATACATAAATTATGAACTTATTAATATTGTGTCTGTCTTTATGATACAATGGTGGGGTCAAAAGGGAAAGTGGAAACAAATTGGGCAGAGGGTTGTGATGTGAATGTGCTTGTGTTACTTGTAACATGTTACACGTAAATTAGGGACAACATTGTATTGATTTTTATTAAATCAATAAATCAATTTACTTTACCACAGTGCTGGGTTTCAGGCCTTTTCTTTTTTTTTGCAAACAAACGTGCAATAAAGTCCCAAGTCCACAAAATGTGGGGGGGTCCATTGTGTTTCGCTGCCCCTTCCATTTCGATTCGCACGCACAACCCGCAAACCATTTACTCACTCAGTCACGTGGTACGGTTGGCTCGCAAGGCTTTGAACGTCACCACATGCGTCATCAACACAAGCCTCGATACGCGCTTCAAAAAAATGATGGATTACTCGACACACCCTTCGAAGCCTTGACAGTCGTCAGCATGAAATCCTTTTCAAGATTCGCTTCTCTCGCTCTCTCTTCTCATGCCCCTCTCACAGCATACTGCTCACTCCCCTGCCCATCCAGAAAACTCTCCTGCGTACATGCATATTTTTGTATCAGGAGGAGGGAAGAGACTCAGAGCACGGAGAGGGAGCTCTGAGTTCAAGCGAGTTGAAGAGAGTTCAGAGATGGTTATTGAAAGGTTGTTCAGATTCTTTATGAATGCTGGAACAAACAAATTAGTTTATACAGGGTTCGTACGGTCATGGAAAACCTGGAAAAGTCATGGAATTTTAAAATGTGTTTTTCCAGGCCTGGAAAAGTCATGGAAAAAAATAATTTCCCAAAAGTTTTGGAAAAGTCATGGAAATTTGTTATATTCTTATTTTCATGTCGTTTGTTTTAGGGATGGGCATAAATATTCGACTATTGATTAATTGATCATTAAGAATTTCATTGATGACATGTTTTCATCGATAAACTATTGCATGTTCGCTATGTGGCAGGAGGTCGGAATATCCGAGTTGCCCTGAACGCAGCACAGCGTGTCTGTTAGCAGCTGGAGGAAGCAGCCCGGAGCTAAGCCTCTGCTGCTCGGCTTCATGTCCGCACACGGACCCTCAGTCCACGCGGAGGGTAACCCGGACAGACCCGGGTCTGGGTGAGGGGTTCCGGGAGTGAGGGCGTTACAACGACCGGACTGAGAGGTCGAGAGCCGTCAGATCGAGCTAGCTCTCAGCAGCTAGCTGCTCTCTCAGCGGGGCTTAGGAGGACAGCAGCGCTTATTTACAAGTGTAACATTGAACGGATCCTGTTTAACTGCAACAAGAGTTGTTAATCTTGTAATAAAGATCTCAATGAGGAAACACGCTGTTTTTTCTATTTTCACTGCATTTTAATATAGGCTATAAATAGTGAATTTTAATATAAAAATATGAATGATTAATCGAAAAATCGATCGTTAATTCTTCCGACGATCGATTAAGACAATTTAATCGAATGCCCATCCCTAGTTCATTTACGCTGAGTTTTAAATAATTCATACATTTTTAAAGAAATATGTCATTTAAGGTGTGCTGTATGCCTTGGAATTCTCATTGTTAGTTTGAATACTACATTTTGTCACTTTTTCGCGTATACACCGAGATTTCACGCAATGTTCGGTCATGGAAATTTGGTTTAAAGTCATGGAAAAGTCATGGAAATCCATTGGTCAAAATGTGTATGAACCCTGTTTATAAATGGTGATTGAAGTGGCTTTTACTCCAGCGTGAAGTACCCAGTCAGTGACTTTGTTGAAGAACAAACGGTGAAAACACAGTTTCCTGAAGATCCACAGTTGCTCTATGATCAGAAGGCAAGCCCCGACATATGTATTAGACTGGAAACAAGGTCATTAACACAGTGTTTTAAGCCTAAATGTCCGCTGATATCTTCCGACGAGGAGCATTTGGGGTGTGTGGGAAATGCTAAAGTCTTATGAATTTAACATTTGTACAGTGATTTAGAGGAGATTTCCAAATGTTGAGATATATATATTGTGTATTGAGATATAGCCTTAAATATCGCAATGTTTGTTTTAGGCCATATCGCCCAGCCCTTCATTTGTTTGTAAATTTCAAGCGATGCAAAGACGAAGACTCAAAAACTGCTTATTTTTTCTCTGACAGCTGGTTCGCTTAATGTTCAAACAAACTTTTGAGATGCTGAAGAGGAAAAACTGGGAGAGCAGGTAATACTATTGATTTCTTCTTGAAAGTCTTGTGGTAATGTTTATCATATCATGTCGAGGTGAATAACTAATGACTGTCTTCTTAGTGTGGTAGCCAGATTTCTTGAGTTGCTGACAGCACAGCTCCTGCGGGGTGGCAGTGCAGCGCCCAGCGGGTTGCAGTTCCACATCCTGGATCTATACATGACTGAACTGGCAGCTGTGGGTTCATCAGAGGTACAGCACCACTACTGACATTGGTCCTTATCTAACCCTAACCTTTTATGTATTCTTATGCTTTAGTCTCTCTTATATAAGTTTGAACGACAAGTTCCTACAAACATGTCACATCAGATTAAACAAACTTTTGTAACTCTGTTTGTGGAACACATCTCCCTGTCATCAATCATCCCATAGGTTTCACACTTGGCTTATCCATTGTAAATGGCATAAGTAAGTGTTAAAGTTGCAGTGTGTAGAATTTAGTGACAAAGTATTTCAATATAAAGGGCCCATTCTAGGGTAAATAAAACAATTTGTAGACAAATGAAACACGTTTGTGGATTATTATATTACACTAGGATTATTTTATATTCAATTTCTGTCAATGGATCCCTTTTACCTAAATCTTACACACAGGACCTTTTTTAGGGGGTTTTGAACATGCAATATGTTCAACATCATATTCTTTGTCCTCAGATAATCTACACCAGTGGCTGGCAGGAAGTTAAACACATTTTTCAAATTTGTATAAAAGACACCTGAAACACATGAACAGTTACATTTAAGGGTATAAGACAAGATGGTGAATATCCCTTGTACGTTTGAAGGTCTTCTGCAGAATTATAGTTACCAACTTCCAGTAGATGTAAACAGGTGTCAACCTGATGGAGGATGTTTCAGGGCAACCCCTGCAGCCAACCTCCACAGGGAAAAATATTGCTTTCCAGCCACGTTGCTCTGCCTCAAATGCCATGTCTGCATACTGCAGCCTTTTCATCATTTGCTTAATCAACAGCGTCCTCCTAGGGTACTGTCAATTCTTCGAAGTAGATGACGTGCAGGGTGTTTGATCTAAGTATCAGGTCTGGTCTCATGGTGGTAGGGACAGTGTGTGATGGGACTGTAAGCCGCTGGTCCATGTCCATCAACATTTCCCACTCTCGGGCTTGCTCCAACTGACCACTCCTGTCAGTGGAGGAGGCCCTCTCTTTCCGTGTTCCCCCTCGCGGCCAAATGTTGTTTCTAAGTCCTGACCTTTTAAAATCCTGTTTTCAGAGGTCCAAAGAGTGTTTTGTAAGCTGCATCTGTAGCGGGAAAGAAGTACACAATTTACTACAATCTTACTAAATACAATAACATATAACCAATAACTTTAAAAAAAAGTATATTCTCACCAATCAATTAATAGCAAGTTGTTGCAGCATGCCATCGTAAAGAAATGCATTAGTGCTTAATTTATCCTGATGTGGTCTTTTTTTTTACAGCTCACTGCTAATCAGAACTTGATGTTCATTGAGCCGTTCTGCAAAACAGCTGCCAAAACCAAAGAGTAAGTTCACATCTCTTCTGACTTATTTTGTTTTAATGCAGTCACTTATACACACATAAGTAATTAAATGGTTTGTATTAATATAGTGCTTTTCTGGTCTTGATGACCACTCAAAGCACTTTACATTAGTTTGTCCATCACCCATTCACACACACATTCATCCAGTGCATCTATTAGCAGCACTTGTTTTCTATGAGGGGCAATTTGGGATTCAGCATCTTGCCAAAGGACACTTCAGCATGTAGATGGGTAAGACTGGGATCGAACTGCCAACCCTCTGGTTTGAGGACCACTGCTCTACCCCTCAGCCACAGCTGGCCATAATTACCAACTAAGAATAAACTACTATGTAGAACTGGTTAGTTGGAAGCTGTATCCTAAGTAAGACCCAGTTCAAACCTGGTACAGTTCAGACTAGATAAAGGCATCAAGATGTCTGCTTACAATGTTCATTTTGGGTAATTTTCGGTAATTCGCTGTCCCTGTGCCTATCATTTGCGTTGTGCACTTCCAACCAACTCAAGCCAAACCAAAAAGTTGTTTTGACCTAGTCTGATATTACACGTGTGTCTGTTGATACTGTGCGTGTGTATGTCATTCAGTGCAAAAGTGAGGAAGAAAGCGAGCCAGGATTAGCCAGATTAATGACTTTGCAGCTAGGAAAAAAGATTTGATTCCTTTTAAGAACCGTATCCATCATTATGAAGTAAACCGTGTTGATATTGTAGCTGTTATTTCAAACAAATCGACGTGAGTTGTGTGTTTCTGCGAGTCAGTACCTAACCTTGTCCAATCGTGATTGGATATCAACACAAATCTAGATGCTAGGGCTGAGAAGGGTCTGAAGGGTTTAGGTTTTTGTATCTCCCAACTTATTTCCCCGACGTATGTCTCTCTTTCTGTTTGTATGTAGAAAGCATGTCTTGCAAACCCATTATCTTCCAGTCCAGAGTTTGGTTCAATTTGGACATGAGATGCTTTCAATGTTAATAAAAACAGGAATAAACAGACAACCAGCTGTAATGGATGGTGGGAAAAATCGCCATGCTGCCACCCAAATAGCTTTTTTCTTTTTAAACATATTTATTAGTTTATATGGGGGTGAGCAACATCACCCCAGAGGATGTTGACCCGCTCTTGTTTTTGCACAAGAATCTAAACATACCCAAGCACTAGCTTTGCATAGCCTACATGCAAACAACAATGAAGCATAGCCTACTTTTTGTTTATTTCAAAGTTTATATTTTAAGTAAACTTTTATTCATTCTATTTAATTTACCTGTTATTTATTGTTTAAAAGTAGCCTAAGTGGCATACATTTCTTAATCTGTCAGTTTGTGTGCAGTTGACAGGGGCTATATAATAAAAGGGCACATTTTTATTTATTTTCTCTATTGGCTGCCTGACAGTCATTAAGTTAATGTTAATATTTGAAATACAACTGGTAAAGCTCTAAGTGAATTTTACTGTGTTGTATTTGAAGGTATGATTCAACTTTTTTCTATGGTCCAGCATTTAAAAAAAAAATAACAAAAAGAAATCGCAGGAAATTGTAATATCGAAACACAATAATTACAGAATCGCAACAACCACAGAATCGCGATACATATCGTATCGCCAGCTAAGTATCGTGATAGTATCGTATCGGGAGGTCCCTGCCGATTTCTGTCCCTAATAGCTGTGTGTGTGGAGGTCATGCCTTAACTGTCACTTTGTGGACAGAGTTGAAGCTGTCGTCTTCGACATCCTCAGTCAAACTACAGCAGTGGTGGTGGTACAATCGCCATCAGATCATTTTAAAGTACACATGCTGTATTACTGTTGCACCAGCTGTAGCCCTGATTGGCAGGCATGTCCAGTCTCGTGACTGTTAAACTGTGTTTTGGTAGTGTTTATTATGCTTAATGTTCCCATTAAGCATACTTGGACGTCTGTTATAGATCAGTGTTGGCTGATCTCAAGCGAATTTCAAATCGTACCAGTTTGAGTGGGAAAGCGACAGAGGGACCAGTAGTCCTGAAATACAACCAAGTAGCTAACTACTACGAGGATGTATACTATATTTATGCATTAGTATTGGGTAGGGATGCAACGATTAATTGACGTAGTCGACAAAAATCGATGACAAAAATAGTTGCTGGCAAATTAAGTAGTCAATGATTCGCTGGTTACGTCACAGTGCGTGTTTTTCGTGCCGTGCAGCTGAACTAAGCGTTGATTTACCGGAGGTGCTGATGGAAGTAGCTGACGAGTGAGCCATCTCGCTCCCTTCCTATCTCTGAAAGTCGCGCATGTGCAATAGTGACAAAACAGGGGCCAATGGTGGCGTCCGTTGCCACACCATCGCGTACCAGAAAGTCAAAAGTATAGGAAAACTTCACCGAAAATAAACTACCGTGACAAGGAGTCCTGCGTCACAACTGCGTGAAAAGCCGCAGACGCCGTTGCAGAAGCATGCGCAGGCCTTAAAGCCCTGAAGCCGGTAAAAGTTGCATCACTCATAATGTCAGAAGAAAAGACCCCTACACTGTCTGTTATAGCACCGCTGCATGCCCAGCTGTCCAACTGCGCTCATGTCCAAGCAACAGACTCGGCACTTACGAGGGACATTAAAATCACGGTATTTGGGGATCTTGGGAAGATATTTCTGAGCGACAGATCCTTTCTGTGCATCACCTTTTTTTTTTTTTTTTTTTTTTTTTTTTTTAATCATGATTAGAAAGATAATTATTCTATTTTACTTTTGAGATCTTTGATGGCCAGAATTTTAAGTGTTGAGTAGTGCGATCCTTAAGGCTTTGCCTTTGTTGTTATATGGAATAATAAAGAACAGCTGTTGTAATAAATTCTGTGCAGGACATGGTAATTTTTCATAAGCAACGTATCATATCTTGGCCTCTGTATTGTGGTTTGTATTATGGTATGTAGGCAATACCCAGCCCTAACACTTAACCCCCAATAAACCATCAAAGACATATAGCACAACTCTTTTATATTCATTCATTTTGTACACCATACCTGCCTTTTTACATACAGATGTACATTTAAATCTTATTTGTATAGTGCCTACATTATCTCAAGGCAATTAACAGTCGGGTTGAGACCTTAAAATTATAGAGAAATAACAGTTTCCCACAATCAGAAAGCAAATGTCTCTACAGACAATATTTCAAAAGTTAAAGGTGTATATTACTTCCTCGGTAGTAACAAATGGTTTTCTCCAACCTGGCATCAATAGAATCTTCTCTGAATATTTATATGTATTGAGATCCAACTGCATAAAATATAAACCGCTTTTGAATTTTACCACTGGATGAGTACAGCAAAGGAAAAATTAGAATTTAGAATTTTCCTTTAATGTATTTATTATTGCAAATGTAAGAACATGCAGACACATATATATAAAAACAATGGAAGGCTTGTGGCGAGCAACCACTTCCTCCTTTGAGGGTATGTCACATTGCTATACCAGATTCATGGGGATGGGGACAAACACCAGCCTCACTCACTCACGTAATCTGTAAAATATTTAATTGAAAAAATCTCTTGTTTTCTTGAGTCCACCATTGTTTACTGTTAACTTGATCTAAGGCTCCAAATCATTTATTTGAATTAGTTTTCATGTTAGTGAAAGTAATTAAAACATTAAAGCGGCAATAAAACGTGTACAACTTACTTTCTGCAGGGTCTGTTTGTCTAGTTGTGGAACACAACTCTGTAGACTGGTTGTCCTGTGAATACTGTAGCTTGCTTGTAGTCTCCATTGCATGTCAGCAACCTACAATGATAGAATAGCGACACACAAGTTAATTAAGTTAGCAGATTTATTATCTAGTAATCAGTGACTGTTATAAGATGGTAGACTAACTATTTACATATAAGTAGTATAAAATACATAAAGTATATTACCTGCACAATATTCCCATGAAAGGATAAGTACATTATTTGGTGTGAAGCATAGAATCGGGTTGTTTGATGGTAACAGCTCAGTTTCTCTACACACTTGCGGAATCTATTCACTTTCAGGATGTTCCCCACTCTGCAAAGTGCCTCTGAACCTTGAATACAAATAAAAGGATTCCATTATTAAAAAATCGATCAAAATGTGATTTTTACAGAACCTTTCAAAAAAATAAATTGCAGTTCAAAGTGCTTTACAAGCTTTTGACAAAATGTTTAAAAAGGATTAAGAAGTTCAGAGACAATGCATACATTGTTAAAGATTGCAAAGTAAATAGAACAATAAAACATACAAATTATTTAACACAACATGATAGGCAGGTTGAAAAGATAGATTTTAAATCTACGTTTTAAAATATCTACATTTTCAGCTGCTCTCAGATCCTCTGGAAGGCTTTACCATTGTCTTGGAGGGTAATAGCTGAACTCAGCATCACCAAATGTTTTTGATATGATTTGGGGAACTGCTAAAAGAAGAACCAGAGGACCTGAGGGCTCTACCTGGTTCTTAATCCAGAAGCATATCTGACAGTCTGGTGCAAGGCCCTTTAGGGATCTTTAAACTTATTAAAGTATTTAAAAATTTATATGAAAATGAACAAACTTTGGAAATATCTAACACACTTTTTAAAAAGTGAGTCAATTGGCCTGGTCTTATCAGGAGACACAGTCGATAGAGTTGAGTGTTGTCAGCATTGCTCTGGAAGGAGATGCCGTGCTTCTTGATGATACTGCCCAGGGGTAGCATTTACAAATTAAAAAGTAAAGGTCCTAAAATGTATCCTTGTGGTACCCTACAGGTAACCTCGTAGTGTGGGGAGGAGTGGTTCTCTTTAATTAGACAAAGATTTTGTTTTCAAAGGTATGAGGTGAATCAATTTAAAAACAATACCATACAGGCTACCATGGTCACTCTGTCTATGTTAAAGAAATCTGATTCTCAATTGCAATATTTCTACACAGTTTTAGGGTAGGGTGGCACCACAGCTATTAGAAGTGTGCAAACACTCCACAGTAATGTTAGCAAGAAAGCTACATCAAACAACTTTGCTTTCTATACTAGTCACTTTGTCTGTTTCAAGCCTAACAAACCCACAGTGAATAAAGCATACTCTTACACAGATGTCCTGTTTGGCCTAAGTTGGAACTGGATCATCGTTAACATAATTTTGAAAAAGCCAGCAGTAAACTAGGATCTATCCAGGAAGCAGTCCTCTGAAATGAGGTGAACACATACAGTATTTAAACCACTAACTCTTCAATTCATAATTGTTTGAAATAATATAAACACAAAACTTCCCCTAACTAAAGAATACAACGTCACCTCAAAATGGCGATACTGCTAACCAATATTATCTCTGCTCGGCATCCGATAACTAAGCTCGGGTGTGCAAGACTAGCCGCTGTTTATACACCATGCTGATGGTCCGTGTACTGACGTTAAACAGATACGAATAATTCATGACGAGGCATTTTCGCAGCTTCCAGATATTCAACTTTGCACACCGTTGACGTACAGAAAAAAACCCTCAAACACAGGAGGACAGGGAAAGACCGCAAAAGCATAAAATTTCTCCTTTAATAATTTGATTTTAATTTCACTATCAGACTAAGGGACTGACTCACAACGGGGGGATCTCTGTTATGGCAACATTAGTAGAATTACCTCCTGTTTGACAATTTGTCTTCTAACTAAAAGACTCACATTGGTTTTGTTGCTGCAATGAGCTTTAATTTTGAAAAGTTGCGAACGTGGGTCCAAAGATTGTGTTGATGGCTCAACAGACTTCTGAAATAGCCAACATGTGTGTATGAAAAAACAACAGTATAGTCAATAATTTAAACTTGCATGTAAATGTTTGAGGAACACTCACTAATGAAAAGGTATAATTTTGAGAACTCTTACCACAAGCCAAACAAACTGTTTTAGAATGGCACTATTAGGTAGAATTTATTTGATATATGTTTGATATTAGAGCAGGTGTAGTGCTTGGCATGGTTGAAACATAATCTTAAAAACTTGAAAGTCTCTTTTTTTTTTTTTAACAGATAGGTTTCATGAATTTTCTGTTTTTCCTATAGGATGTTTTTAGCAGGGGGGTTCATCCTTTTTCCCCCTGATTCTCTCAAACTAATTTGACCCTTTATTGTATCGGGATGGCCCTGGTGCGTTTCTCTGCATCGGTCAAGCAATTTGCTCATCTTTTCTAATCACTCACATGTCAAGCTGATCATTGTGATAACCTCGTGAAACGATGTGTATGTATGTGTTCTTCTCTGCAACAATGAAGTTAACTTCTACCGGAAGAATTTCTCTCCTGTATGTTTGTGTCTGATTGTCTCTCTAGCTCTTCAGATGCAAACTGACGATTACATTTTAGTTAATAATCAATGGTGTCGGATTGTGGATCGGTCCGGTCACTTAATCCCGGATGTGGTCATTTTGGTCATCTCATGTGTGGAGGCTGGTGCACAAAATGTTGGACTTTTTGTGTTTAAAGGTACAGTGTGTAGAATCGACATCTAGTGAAGTTACCTATTGCAGCTGAATAACCCTCACCTTCCAAACATGAAAGAGAACCTGTGGTAGCCTTCTGTTGTCATAAAAACTCAAAAGGTGTTTAATTTGTCCAGTCTGTGCTACTGCAAAAAACATGGTGTCAAAGTCATCCCTTCAGCACAGGACCGAAACGCGTGGTTCGTGTTGGTTGTATCGTTAAAGTGCAATGTCAGAACAGGCCAGTAAGGGCTTGGGGAGGAAGGACACTCTGGCAGGATACTTCGGCACGGTACAGGCACACAGGGCCCGATTTGCTTCTGCCCAAATCCTGAAACAATATGTGCATAGCGGAGACTCTGGTTTTGATACTGCTGACACTTCAGCTTGCCTGAATAATTCATCCACTCAGTCTATCATCTTTTCTTTTGATCGCTTTCTCACCAGTCGGACTCTTTTCAGAGCAATCTGCAATAGCATCTTCAGCTCTATTATTGACCAGGCTCCCTTCGCCATTGAAGAATTGATGCAGGAGGTGAACGCAGCTGAGGATTCTGACTCGGGACAGGCTTCTGAAGGGGATGAAAAAGACCAAATAAAAGGAAAAATGAGCAAACCACTCAAGAAATCGACAAGGATGAAAATCAACGGTAAATATAAAAAAAAAATAAAAAATCCTTAATTAAAGCAGTTATGTTAATGAGTACAGTATATGGAAAGCTTGAGGTTGACAAGTGTCATGGAAAAACTAAATTGTGTTCATATGAACAAATGGATAATTCTTATCTGAAATCTTGTATTTTTGTTCACAGGCAGTAAATCAAATCAAGAGGAGGATGATGAGCTTCTTTACTCAGAAGACTCAGACACAGAGCTGTCATGTGATGGGGACATCGGACCAGTTCTACAGGTAAAGCTTCCTCCCTTTTCAAGACCCAAGTCTTTCTATTTTCCTTTTTTGTCCATTTCATTATCAAACTGTGTTTAAAAAGCTAACGTGAGTTAAGATTTTTAAAGCATAGTAAGACTTCAATTTGGAAACTCTGAGGTATCATATTGTTCGTAACACACCAAGTGAAAACTATCTTCTATTGGTTCTATGACATAATGTTAATAACCTTTTTGAAAATATAAAGCTGAAGAATCTCAAGCTACAAGTCTCTGCGAGGTGATAACCTAGGGCTGGATGATATGGAAACAAAATCTTCAATCAGTCGATATCGATATATATCGTCATCTAAATCAAATCACTGCCACTGCACGGCTTAATTCAAATAATATTATCGGCAAAATCAGTGCTTGGAAACAAATAACAGGTTAAAATGACGTCTTTACACGTCACAAAATATATCTTCTTTAAACAAATCAAATGACTTTTGTGGGAAAAAAAGGTATCACCTATAAACAGTACAACTCTAACTAATTATCACTGAAAAAAACAAAACAGGGAACTAGTTAAACTGACAGGAGTTTATGCCCCTGTTTAATCCCTTGAATTTCTACACTGACGGCGAGATGAATGAGCAGCGTCCCCAAACCACTTGAAAGTCAGCGTGTGTGTTACCAAAATGCGGAGCTGACGAGTGTGCACCCTTGGTCGCCCCACAGCTAAATACAGTAAATGACGGTTAAATAGCGATAAACTAGGCACTGAAACAGGATGCGAGAAAATGTTGGTTGGAGAGTGCGTGGACTGCTGGCCGTCAGTGACGGAGCAGCTCCGTCACAGGCGGTTATAATTATTCAGCGTTGGAAACCCGCTAAAACAATGAATGTAGCCGAATACATGAATCGATTATCTTAGGTCACTACATAGATGCAGAGTTGTCCACCTCAATGCAGGAGCCCGAACATTAGCACGCGTGTTGCTGCTTCTCCTACACTTGATGCTGTTTGCGTCAACCTAAACTAATGTGGCTGTAACTCTCTTCCAGCTGCATGAATTATACTGCGCTTTTCTCATTATCATTTTGTGTTGTCTGTCAAGGCATGGATGGAATGGGTTATATCTGTTATATCAACTGTCTTATGTTTCTACCAAGGAAAAGTTATATCGCAATAATTATCTATATCGTTTTATCGCCCAGCCCTATGATAACCCACAAACAAAATCCACTTGAGAACTAATTGTATGTTCCTTCAGATCGCTTGCAGTAACGCAAAGTATTAATTTTACATGAAAAGGTTTTAGGAAATGGCTTTAAAGCCGTTAAACTGAATGAGAGTTGATGAGCATTTTGTTAATTCCCATGGTCTGATTTTCTGTCTTTTTGATAGGAATAGATTCTTTCTATTGTGAAACAAATGTTAAATTTGTATTCATCATTTTGTTTGACTCAGATTGTGTTTATATGTGATGGGATGTTGATTAACTGTTATGTAGTTTGACTATACGGCGCTGGCAGAAAAGCTGTTCGAGTTAGCCAGCCGGAGCAGCACACCGAGCCAGAACAGACAGAGACTCTACAAAATCATAAAAGTGTAAGTAGAGGCCCACACAATACATTGTGATTGTATGTGTTAATGTTCAACTGCAACGAGGGAGTATCATCAACACCAGTGTTTCCCCTAGGTTTACAGCTTTGGGGGGGGGGACGGGCGACGGTGGCGGCAGAGCGTCGCGGGGGGGGGGGGGGGGGGGACGGTGGCGGCGAGACAAAAACTTAAAGGAATCATGATGTTACTGTGTTTCTTTTAATGATTTTGAACTTTACAGTTTAATTTCTGACCCTATTCATTCTCTATGAACTGTAATTTATCTATCTATTTATGCATGCATGCATGTATACATGTATGTATGTAATGTATGTATTCACTGACTTCCATAAGTAACCTGGATTGCCGGAATCCGGAAAATTTTTTGGATCCGGTACTTATGTTTATCGCATCTACACGAAGCCCAGTCACGAAAACACGGAAACACTGGAGCGGATTGGTTGAAATTAGGGCTGCAACTAACGACTACTCTGATAGTCGATTAGTCACCGATTATTGAAACGATTAATCGACTAATCGGATTATGAATGACACAAATTCTCAATTGCTCTTATTTAGCAAACAGCTTTTAAATTTAGCTTGAGGTTGTTCGAGGCATGTGATGACTGAAAATAAAGACAATAAAGATTGATACTTCATTAAAAAAAATGTCTTTTAATAAACTTTGTTGCATATAAGGGTACAGTTGACAGAAAAGCAAAGACAAATCAAGTTTTTGTCCATTTAAAACCAAGGACTGGCAAAGTGCTAATAAAAAAAATTAATTTAAATTTAAGTTTCCCTTTTTACAGTGAACCAAGAACAGGGCAAGTGCTAGTACTAAAAGTAAATTAAAAATCATGTATCCATTTTTCGTGTTAACAAAAAGGGACAGGGAAAATAACATTAATAAAAACATCAACAGACGAAACTACAGTCTTCTTCGGACTAAATCATTTTGATTATAAAAAGACGTTTGTCAGGCAATAGGATAATATTTCGCTTTTAAACTCGTTAAAAAAAAGTTAAACCGTATTGTTGTAATGGATTCTAGAATCCTGCGCGCAGGTATATACGTGAATATATAACGTCTGACAGAGGCGAGTCCGCATCGTCTCCGTTACGATGTCACACGTGACTCCTCCTCCTCACATGTGCGTGTCCTGCTTCCATGGAGAGCAGGTCCTCTGTACAGATACTGCAGGTTGTTTTTTTCGGGCTGTTACGGGTGAAGTTCTCCCGAACTTTTTACTTCCTGGTGCGCGACTGCGCGCGGCAGCGGACGCCGACATCGGTCCATGTATTATCGCTATTGCACATGCGCGACTTTCAGAGATAGGAAGGGAGCGAGACGGCTCACTCCTCAGCTGCTTCCATCAGCACCTCCGGTAAAACGACGTTTAGTACCGGTGCGCGGCACGAGAAACACGCGCTATGGCGTAACCAACGAATCATCGACGAGTAAATTCGTCGGCGACTATTTTGGTCATCGATTTTTGTCGACGACGTCGACTAATCGTTGCACCCCTAGTTGAAATCACTGTAAAGACGTTATGGAGCATGCGCATAAAGTGAAAGAAGACAAAAGTTGAGATCCTACTAGCAATCTTCCCATATATTTGTAAATGTATATATAATAACGGCTTCTCTACCACCTGAAATCACTGTTACCACAGCAATCAAACAGGACTAGTTAGAATAGAGCACCTCGCCATAACCCTCGTTTGTGTTAAGTTACCGTTTTGAAACTTCCGTCTGTAATAAAAATATTTTCACGTCAGATTTGCCGGTTAAACAGTGATAGAAGGAAGTGACGCAGCCGGATTAATAACGGTTCAGGCTGAAGTTGCGAGTCGAGGTGCGTTCACGGTTAAATACAACAAGCGGAGAAAGCAGAATTGACCGAGAAATGCGCGTCCCGTCTTAACAGCCAGGCGCCTGCGCGCTGGAGAATTGCGTCCGGTGTAATACTTACCAAGATCAGTCTTGTACAACCAGGGGGAGTATTGCCCCTCTGACAGCCAAGCTGGGTCAGAACCTATAATCCGGTGGTGACTGAGCAGATTCTTGTCTGGGGCAGGGCGTGCAACACGTGGGCTCTTCTCTGAACTCGGACCCGGAGCAGGAGAGCTCCTCCGGCTGCTCCTCACAGGAGAGGGGCTGTTACCATCCTCATCCACCTGGGAGCGTTTAAAAAACGCGGATATTTTTAATTGCTTCTCAGGTGGTTCATGCGACATGTTTTCAGGTGGATGCTCTCTGTCCGCTGGTGGGAGGTAGCTCACCTGTGTGTGCGCACGTGTCTGTGTGTGCGCACGGGTCTGTGTGTGCGCGCATCTGGATCGAACTCCGCCGTGCGCAATACAGAGAGCAGAGGAGAAATCCAAAAGCGCGATCATGTCGAGACAGAAATGCAAGCTATAGACCTGTTTAATAGGAAATGTAACCTTAAAATGATTTATGTAGAGATCTGGCGCTATATTAAAAAATAAAAAATAAAATAAATAATTAACTTGACCTTCCAGGGGGGCGGGAGGTCCCGTTGGGGGGGCGCAGCGCCCCCCTATTAGAATGGTAGGGGAAACACTGAACACTATAAAGCCATTAAAAATAAAACTACTAAAAAATTTTCTACTGTGAATTTAAGCAGGAATCTAAACAACCATAGACTACCGGGATACACTACCGTTCAAAAGTTTGGGGTCACTTAGAAATGTCCTTATTTTTCAAAGAAATGCACTGTTTTTTCAATGAAGATAACATTAAATTAATCAGAAATACACTCTATACATTGTTAATGTGGTAAATGACTATTCTAGGTGGAAACGTCTGGTTTTTAATGAAATATCTACATAGGTGTATAGAGGCCCATTTCCAGCAACTGTCACTCCAGTGTTCTAATGGTACATTGTGTTTGCTAATCGCCTTAGAAAACCCTTGAAAATCCTTGTGCAATTATGCACATCCATACATGCGGTCGCAAGACAGTTTGCTGTGTCTCCGAGCACAATCTCAAGAGCTTGGAGGAGACACCAGGAGACCCAGCAGTTACACAAGGAGAGCTGGAGAGGGCCGTAGAAGGGCATCAACCCAGCAGCAGGACCGGTATCTGCTTTTTTGTGCGAGGAAGAACAGAAGGCAAAAAAAATGACCTCCAGCAGCCTATAGGTGTGCATGTTTCTGACCAAACTGTCAGAAACGGACTCCATCAGGGTGGCATGAGGGCCCCACGACCTCTAGTGGGACCTGTGATCACAGCCCAGCAATGTGCATCTCAATTGGTCTTTGCAAGAGAACACCAGAATTGGAGTCTGGAGAAGCTGTGGTGAACGTTATGCTGCCTGTAACATTATCCAGCATGACCGGTTTGGCGGTTGGTCAGTGATGGTGTGGGGAAGCGGTTGGAGGGTCGCACAGACCTCCATGGCATAGCCAACGGAACCTTGACTGCTGTTAGGTACCGAGATGAAATCCTCAGAAATTGTCAGACCTTACGCTGGAGCAGTGGGCCCTGGGTTCCTCCTGAGGCAGGACAATGCCCGGCCTAATGTGGCTAGAGTGTGTATGCAGTTCCTTGATGACAAATGCAGTGTTACCATTGACTGGCCCTCTCATTCCGATGACCTAAATCCAATTAATCACCTATGGGACATTATGTATCGGTGCATCCAACAACGCCAATTACCGCCACAGATTGTGCATGAGCTCACTGATGCCCTGATACAGGTCTGGGAGGAGATCCCCCAGGACATTATCCGCCAACTCATCAGGAGCATGCCCAGACGTTGTCCGCTGTGCATACAGGCACGTTGGGGCCATACACAGTACTCAGTAACACAAGTTGCTGTGATAAAAGTGGCGCAAGTTGGATCACCCTTTGATTTGATCATTTTGTTTACAACAAATTATAGAGTAAGAAAATAGAAATTATCAAGATTTTCAAATTGAATAATTGATTCATCAAGATCTAATGTGATTGGTTGAGTCGGATTTTGAGCTGGACACCATTGTTTCTTATACTCTAAACATGTTGCTCTTTGATTAATATGCAGACCTAACTTTTTTATTTTGATTTTGATAAGGGGTTAAATAGAAACTTTGATATCTTTGAGTTGCACTGCTGACTTAACTTATAAGCCCTCTTTTTTATTTATTTTTATCACGTTGGAGTTGCTAGTTTAAACCTACAGTTTTGCACTTTAATATTTGAGCCTTTGTTTACATTTTGTTTTGTGCTGCATTATACGATGACATACAGTTTGTTATCAAAATAAAATTAACTGAATTGAAATGTCAATTTGATTTTTTGGGAGGAAAATTAATCGTTTAGATTAATCGACTAATCGATAAAATAGTCGTCAGATTAATCGATAGAAAAATAGTCGTTAGTGGCAGCCCTACTTAATATTAAAAAAAATTCAAGTTTGCTGTGAACATAGCAGTCAGGCCTCTTGTTTCAGAAACAATGAACCGTAACAGTTTGGTGACCAATAAAAGGTAAGCCTACTACTTCTTTGCTTTCAGCCAGCTACTCAAACAGACAAGCAACAAAATAACAAACAAACAAAATACACAGGCAAGTGTTGGCCTACTTTCAAATAAATTAAACACAGAACTTTGTAGGGCTATTTGAGTCCTCCCCATATTTGTGGAAAATGTATGAAATAAGAAGTACCCTATTTTTAAATAAATAAAACCAAATAGCTGCAGCCTAATAGTGTAACGGACTAGGTTTATGTTTATGTTTGGTTTTGACTTATGTTCAGTAAAACACTGTTGAAGGAGCGTTCTGATGTCTGAGGGTCATTGAAGGGGTCTGGATGGGACATGTGACTGTCTGGACCAATAGGATGGGGTTGCTTGGGGATCGGGGCTCAATGAGGAAGTGAAGCGTTGTTGATGTGTGCAAGTGACGGATTTTTTTATTTTTTTTAAATTAAAAAAAACAAGTGACGCTTAGCCTGGCGGGGGGGGGGAGAAAAGCCTGGCGGCCCGCCAGTCCTATACAGCACTGGGGGAAACCCTGGTATTTATAGATCAAAGTGAGGCTGGAAGAATTCTTGACTTAACGAAGCTGAATTATCACATCACCAGAATGAAGCAATTGCAAGTGCTGCTTCGCCCCTCCATTGATGAACCTTTTCTCCAACTAATGCAGCCTAAGAAAGTTATAGATTTTCTTGGGCTAAATCATGTAATGTTGTATTATATTAATGACTGATCACCTCAATCAAAACTAATGCATCCTGTTTCTCTCTCATGTGTTCAATTTCAGACTGCAGGACCTCGGTGAAGGTAGGAGCTGTTGATCACAGCTTAATTCTTATTTTAGCTTTTTAAAAATTGGTGACATGCATTTTTCAATACTCGGATACATTTTTAGTTACTCTTCACACGGTCATCATCAACTGAACCCTAATAACCACCTTATAATTGATAAATAAATGGAAATATAAAAGAGATGATGGTGATCATCTTGTAATGCTGCTGCTGGTGTTTCTTCAGGTCCACTGACACTGATTGACAGGTTTTCTTGTTGAGAGACAGAGTTTTAATACAAAAGTGAATCCTGTTGGTAAATAACTAGTGGTGTGAAGAACAAGGAAAAAAAGAACCATGTACAGAGAAATGTCTTACAGTTGTAAATATTAGGGCTGGGACATTTCTAATTGTATTTGATACTATCACAATACTTTAGTGGCGATCAATATGATTTGTGTTATCATAATTTAGCAGTGTAATCCTGCTTGTTAACAAATGCGGACAAAAACAGAGCACAGTGGTGTCGTTATCATGTTGTATCTAAAAGATCCCTAAATTTCATCGATGCGTTCTTTCTCCAAGTTTGTTATGAGTCGTAGACATTTTTTATGCTGACCTCAACAGACTAAGCAAGCTCCATCTACTGGACTTAACAGATTTTATTATTTCAATATCAAAAAATTGGGTTTGTATTTGTAATATTTATTAAGAATTTATATGAAAACGGAATAATCATATTTTTTTTAATCTAATTTTAATCTGGAATCTTTCCTCAGGCATCTTTCCTCAGGATGTGTATCCAGAAGAGGTCTCTACTGATGAGGATGATGAAATGTTTGGCAGCAGGAAGAGGATGAAGAGAGGATGTCGTCCTACGGATGAGGATCAGAAGGGGACCCCAGCAGCTAAGAAAAGTAAAGGCAACTCGGGTTGGTAGATTTGTCCAATGTACAAAAGTGTAAAAATCCATCCATTATCTATACCGTGTCATCATTAAGCAAGAAAATATTCAATATGCAATAAAGCATGTGATCATAGTCTTGAGTGATATATAATGGATGCATCCATGACCTGAGCTACATGCACTTGCTTTTATGCCCAATATCATAGTCCTGCATGGGTCCAGTTTTAGTGCTCGTCAGCCAACACAAAACATTGAAAGGATCCTCCCTGGGTGTTTTGAATTCATTGTAGGTTTCCATCTCATGCGGCGGCAGGAAACTTTCATCCCTAGAGTCTTCCACATCAGGTTAAGTAATCAACTGTTGATAGGGGACGGGGTCTCTTCTCTGGTGGTATGCTCGGGCCCGTGGTACATTGCAGGATGCTTCCAAGTTTCACTTTGAGTTCTTGAAAATAGTACAAACAAAACGAAAGATCATTGCTAACTTAAATAAGAGTATAGAATGAGAGGAGGGAGGAACAAACATAGAGCGAGCTCATCTCGCTGGTGACCGCGGTGCGGGCGGCGGACCTGAAAATCCCTCCCCGGAAAAGCAAGCCGAGCTCCGGGGCCGAGCGCCGGGGCGGCGGGGCTCCAGAGCCCCCCGGTCCCCTACACGCACATCTGCGAGACGGAGGTGTTCCGCATGGGGGTCTTCCTGCTGAGGCCTGGCGCCTCCGTACCGCTGCACGACCACCCGGACATGAACGGGATGCTCAAGGCTTTACAGCGCCTCATGTCTGCTGTGTTGTGGCTCCACACACACTCTGTCTGTTACGTGACTTGTGTTTGAACGGGTTAAAAATCACAGTCTGAGGAGTGGGACCATTTCATTAACTTCAGGAAACTGTTCATACATGCAGTTGTATTGTTTGACTTTGTGGCCTGTGCATTTCTCCGTTTTTTATTTATAACTTTATTTACTTTGATTTTACAAAATATTTTCAAAGTATAGTAGAGGCAAATTCTATGTTTCAGTTGTGTGAAATGTTTTTCAATCAATCAAGTTTTATTTGTATAGCCCACATTCACAAATCACAATTCGTCTCTCGGGCTTTAACATGGTGTGACATCCTCTGTCCTTAACCATCAACAAGAGTAAGGGAAAACTACTAAAAACCTTTTTAAGGTAAAAATATGTAGAAACCTCAGAGAGAGCCACATGTGAGGGATCGCTCTCCCAGGACGGACAGAAGTGCAATAGATGTCAAGTGTAAAAAAAACATCAGGATTAAAGTTTTTAGCAACATCGATGAGGGTAAACATTTTTCAATACTATATGTGAAGCAGTCCTGCTGCAAGCATAGTCTCTGGTCAGCAGCCAGCAAGATCACGTTCCAGCATCAGGATGGGATCCACTATAGTCCACAGTTATTGTACACTGCCGCCAGTTAGAATCCATTATCAGCTGCTGCCTCGGTCGTGGTCCACCATCAGCCGATGCCAGCGCGACAAAGGATCCTCCATTACCACTACCATCAGCAGGCACGATACAGAATCCACCGAACTGGATCCACCATTGCGACCTCTGACGCGCGATCCACAATCATATCCATGGTGCGGCCACAGCTGTGGCCCTGCATCCGCGGGCGCTAAGGCACAGAAACTCCGGGAAATGGGTCAAGTTTGTAACATATACTGATGAGATAAGAATTACCTTGATGTGTTAGGGATGGAGAAAAGGAAGGAGAAGCAGGAAAGCGAAGCTCCGTGTGTCTTGTGTCATAAATTCCCTGTGCGTCTTAGCATCATCAGGGGTTTTTGCCTTTTAATCAATTTTGGAACATAGGGCGAGTTACTTTCTGCCGCACTAATTAGCTCTAACTATAAGCTTTATCAAAAAGGAAGGTTTTGAGTCTACTTTTAAACGAACAGAGCGTGTCTGCTTCCCTAACTGAAAGTGAGAGATTATTCCACAGCAGTGGGGCTTGATGGCTAAAAGCTCTGGCTCCTACTCTACTTTTAGAGACTTTAGGGATGACAAGTAAACCTGAATTCTGGGATCGGAGTGCTCTAGTAGGTTGATATGGTATTAACATCTCTTTAAGGTAAAAAGGTGCCATATCATTAAGGGCCTTGAAGGTGAGGAGGAGAATTTTAAATTCTATTCTTGATTTAACAGGAAGCCAGTGTAGCGATGCTAATACTGGGGAAATGTGCTCTCTTTTCTTAGTTCTTGTCAGGACACGTGCTGTGGCAATTTGGACCAGCTGCAGAGTCTTTAACGACTTACTGCTGGAGCCTGATAAGAGTGAATTACAGTAGTCCAGTCTCGATGTAACAAAGGCGTGGACTAGTTTTTCTGCATCTTTTTGCGAAAGGACATGTCTGATTTTTGAGATATTACGCAAGTGGAAAAAGGCGGTCCTAGAAATTTGTTTTAAGTGACTATTAAAGGACAAATCAGGATCGAAGATCACTCCCAAGTTCCTGACTGTTTCATTGGAAGCAAGGGCAATGTCATCTAGCGCAGCTATATCATTAGATAATGTTTCTCTAAGGTGTTTAGGGCCGAGTATTATAACCTCAGTTTTATCTGAGTTTAATAAGAGAAAATTGCGGGTCATCCAGGTTATGTCCTTGAGACATGCTCGAAGTTTAGTTACTTGATTACTTTGATCAGGTTTTATTGACAAATATAATTGGGTGTCATCCGCATAACAGTGAAAATTTACCGAGTGTGTCCTGATAATGTTTCCCTAGTGGAAGCATGTATAATGAGAATAAAATTGGGCAGAGCAAAGACCCCTGTGGAACACCATGGTTAACTTTGGTGCGCACAGATGACTCATCATTAATTTGTACGAATTGGGAGCGATCAGAAAAATAAGATTTAAACCAGTTTAGGGCCGTTCCTTTAATGTTAATTAACTGTTTTAGTCTCTGTAATAAAATGTGATGGTCAATTGTGTCGAATGCTGCACTGAGATCTAACAGAACAAGGACAGACACAAGTCCCTGATCTGAAGCTATTAGAAGGTCATTAGTGACTTTTGCCAGGGCTGTCTGTGCTGTGATTGGTTCTAAACCCAGACTGAAAGTCTTCATATATATTATTTTCCTGGAGAAACTTGGGAGCAGTAAGACACCTATCATTTTAAATCTTATTTAACACTAAATGTATCTTATATCGTGTTGGTCATATTTAAATCATTCATTACGTTTTGTTGGGGAAAAAAAATTGGATCAAATAAAAAAATCGCATATTAAATCGCAATCGCAATATGGGAAAAAAAAATCGCAATTAGATTATTTCCCCAAATCGTTCAGCCCTAGCATGGGCTGTTTACAGCCTGCAATAGCCAACTAGGCACCTTGTTGTCGGAAAGAGCCTGCCCCTCTTCTGACATGTAAAGGCTGAGCCAATTGCAACTGATTGTTCTGATGAGTGGCGTATCTTTTAGCCAATGGAATTCCCTAAATAATGATGTGCTGTTTGACGGGGGCAAAAAAAATTTACACCACGCAACAGTGTCCAGCTGGTCCCAGAGCACCGTGCGTCAGTGTTTCGTCCCCGTCGTGACTGCTGGATGTTGCTAAAATATATGAAAGATAGATAGATAGGTAGATGGATACTTTATTAATCCCTAGGGAAATTCAGATCATCCAGTAGCTTATACAGTTAACACTTAAACACCACACTGACATGTATACAAAAATCACATATTTACAGATACAGGAATGGATACAATGATGTCATAGTGTCAGTGTCCAGTAGGGAAGTGTTCTTGTGCTGCTGTAGTGGAAAGTACAATAAAAGATGTTTATTTGTATAAATTTTAAACCATATGACCAGTTTTGTCTCCTTTATATAAAAGTATGATTTTGAGTGTAAAATTTGCCTTTTTAGCCTGGTTGGTTACCATGGTTACACAGGGTCCTTTGGAGTCTCCAAATGGCCTTTGTGGAAACGCTTAGAAATGCGCTTAGGAAAAAATCTGTCAAGTATTCATTTTCTGTGGTATTTTTATCAAATTTGAACTTGGGCTAGTCAAGGCTTCATGCTAGGGTCCTATTGTGTTTTCCAGCTCATAATGCCGGGTTCACACCGGATGCGTAAGCGCACCGTCAAGCCTTAAATAACAGCTGCCGTGTCCGGTGTAAACCCGGCGTTAGTCCCAGCTGGAGTCATCAGCAGGCATCTGTTTACCAAAAATATTCAGGCGAAAATAAAAACCTTCTACCTCGCTGTGTGCCAACTGCTATTACTCAATGCCAATAGCACTTAGAGTGATTCTGACTGTTGGGGGGGGGGAAAGATCAGAATGTTACCTTCAAAAGAGACCAATATCATGCATGTACTCCAAATGGTTCAAGAACAGCTTTCAATATAATTTGGGTGTCCTCAAACAGGCGTTTTAGCCGAGTTTCACCCGCCTCTTAAGAGGTTAACAAGTATTGCATTGGAATTGTCTAAAGTGGACAAAAGCAGATCAAACATACATAACAGTACTAGGGCTATACAAGAATGTGACCTCATGAAAAAATCAACAGCTGAGTCAGAGAAAAAGAGGTGCACAAATGGCAACCTATGCAAACACGTGTAGGCCCTGCAACAAATACAATGATGCCTTTCAATCAGTGTGATCCCTGACCTGGCTTTCCTTTTGCTGAGCTCCCTTATCTGGGGGTTGTAGTTAGTGACTTTAAGTTGCACACATGCTTCGGAGTGGTCAAACGACTGCGGGAGGTGCTGAGCACATTTTTCATGTGTGAGAATATCTGCTCACACAGATACGTTGACCCGAGGACTGTCAGTAAAGCAACTGCAACGTTCTGGAGACAGTTGAACTTCTCCGGTAAAGATGTCCAGCAGGTGAAGATGAAGGTTCCGTGATCTTGCACTACTGTGGTTTCCAGCTGTTTCCGTAGCTCTGCAAACTTAGTCACCCACAGTATTGAACTCCTCAGCTCAATCAGCTGCATTTCCATGCCCTGTGTATCCAACCAGTCTATCAGAGATAAATCAGGCTTGATCAAGAAAGAGAACATAGGTCCATACTTCTGAAAGTCCCCAAACCGTGTTGTGTACTCCAGCTGGAGCTCCCTCAGGCATTTGCATATTTCAGCGGTATCGATGCTCTGCTGCGATGACAACTCCCTTACGTGTCTGAAGTAACGGAAAGTGGAGTTATTAACGTCACTTGCAAATATTGCTAACCCACCGACAAAAGCTGTCCATGTGTCGAACATGTCCAAAACAGTTTGCCCTGCACCTTGCAGCTGGAGATTGAGCTTGTTGAGATGTACAGTAATATCTGTGAGAAACATGAGTTTCACAACCCACTTCTCATCCTCAAGTTCTGGAAAGTCTTGGCCCTTTTCAGCCGGGAAGGCCTTGATGGCATCAAAGCAGCCAACAAACTGCTCCAAAACTTTTCCGCGCTTAGCCAGCGAATCGCGGAGTGGAGAGGGAGGTCTTTGTACGCAGTCCATTTTCCCAAGCAGCGACTGGAACTGTCGGTGCGTCAGTGAAGATCATTAAACTAAAAAGCTAATAATTTGTCACTGTAGCCATTACCTCATTAAGATCTGACTTTGACATCTTTGCACAGAGATTTTGTTGGTGTATTATGCAGTGGAGTTTTATGATGGGGTGACCGACTTTTTCTTCTATTAATCTGACTGCTCCCCTCTGTTTCCCGACCATGGCGGGGGAGCCATCTGTTGTTACTGCAAAGATCTTGCCGATGTCAATCCCTCGCTCTTCAAAATGTTCCATAAACACCCTGGCTATGTCCTCACCTTTTGTTGTTTCGGACATTAGCTTTAAGCAGCAGAGCTTCTCTCAGTCTAATCACAGTATTTTGCCTTGAATGGCAAGCGCGGTACGTCGTTCACGTCAACGCTCTCATCAAGTGCAAGGCTAAACACCACGGCATCTTTTAACCCAGCTGTTTGCTGCGCCGGGACATTTTCAGCCATGGCCAGAAGTTGAGAATGGCACAAATATTCACAAAGTGTGTTGCTTCAGTGTTTTTAAATCTTTTTGTCAGATGTTACTATGGTATACTGAAGTATAATTACCAGCATTTCATAAGTGTCAAAGGATTTTATTGACAATTACATTAAGTTTATGCAAAGAGTAGGGTTGCAAAATTCTGGGAATATTCAAAGTTGGGGCTCGTAAGCCCTTATTGTGCAAAACGATGATGACTGCACGTGTTTTCCTGCAGGTAACCATGGTTAACAGAGGAAGAACAATTATTTCAAGCACCACCCTCCTTTTAAAGCTTCCAGTCTGCTATTTTGTCTCAATCAGGATGAAAGAGTGATCTCCAGCCTTGTCATCGTTGACACTCTCACCCGTGTTAACAAGAGAATCCCTGACATGATGTCAGCTGGTCCTTCTTTGGCAGGGCTGAAATGCAGTTGAAATGGTTTTTGGGGTATTAAGTTCATTTTTGTGGCAAAGACGGACTTTGCAATTATTGCAATACATCTGATCACTCTCCATAATATTCTGGAGTATATGCAAATTGCCATCATAAAAACTGAGGCAGCAGACTTTGTGAATATGAATATTTGTGCCATTCTGAAAACTTTTGGCCACGGCTGTACACAGGATCTCCGGACATGGGAGTGAAAACAAAAGAGTTGCGTTTGTTTGTTCAGTGTAAATGTTGGTGAAATATTTTCCTCTGTTTGACTGTGGAGAACAAAGTATGCTTCAGTTTACATATGGAGGCAGTTGGAAAGGGAGATGCATCTTTGCCTTGAGTTTACTGCTGAAAAGTATTTTTTCAATATTCCAGTAGTCATTTTCATAAAATTTTGCTCAGTCTTTGTAATAACAGTTTTCTATGAGGGTTTGTGGAATGAGTCTTTTCACTGAGACCCACGACAGATATTACATTTGTACTTAATGTGAGAAATACTTGCCAGTGTATCAGTGATAAAATGAATGGCATTCTTTCTCTTCAATAAGAATTAAAAATAACTAATAAAAAATGTATCTTAACATAAATAATTAATTATCAAATGCACAACATTTTTCAAGTTGGTTTATGCATATCTTTCCTTGATGCATTTATTGATGTTTAAGATAATGTCGCTTATTATCATGATGTCCCCTTTCTTACTCTCCTGCAGAGCTAAATTTGCTCAAATAAATGTCCATATGTGGAAACAGCAGTCACTGAGCACAACACCAGACTTGCTGAATCACTGAAAGAATCTTAAATGTGGTAACAATTCACACATCTGGAACCCATCTTTATTTAATTTTATTTGAAAAGAACCATGTATAGTTAAAAACAAATTACGCCATTTGATGCATTGCACCAGATTATAGCTTTAAACTATTTTATATCTGCAGTCCCTTGGCAGGTCAGAATAAAAGGAATACACAGCAACGTAGCACAAGACTATAAAAAAGTCAAGGTAAACTTTATTATCCCACAAGGGGAAATTCATGTGGTCATACATATCAGGTCAGTGAGATCATAGCTCAGCAGCTTTCGATAGACTCTTGTTGTTTTTAAAACTACAAGTATAGAGCTGCAACTCTTCAAATTGGCAGGCAGTGTTCCACTGATTTTCGGCGTTTATAGAAAAAACGCTGATTTCCCAAATGCAGTTTAGGGAAATGTATCACAAGCTTGTACAGAGGCTATTCTTCAAGGTCGACTAGAATTTACTGAGCAAGTGTAGACAGTCACTAAATGAAGGAGGGGCAAAACATATTTATAAACTAGACACAAATAAGCGCTCAAAGCTCAATAGATTGTAACCCAAGACTCAGTCAACACTTGGCTACATTTTGAACTACATAACTTTCTCAATTACATAAATATTTCGTAGATGACAGATGCTGCATCAGTGTGTGAAGAGTAATTGATCTATCTCTCTTGCAATTTCAGGGAAGAAAAAGGAGGCATCCACACTAGGCAAGCAAAGCAAGGACTTGGCAAAACATGACAGTGAAAGAGTAGACCAAACCAATAATGATGACGGGAAAAAGAAAAAAAGGAAGAAGAAGAAAGCGGAACAGGAAGGAAGTGTTGAAAGTGAGGAAAATACAGAACGGTCAAAACAGGGACAGACCATGGCTCAATCTCAAACTCCAATTAAAGAGATTGAAGAAGCTGAAGGAATTCCACGGTGCGCACAAGCAGAAGATTTCGAAAAGGGAGCTGAGGTGAAAATCCATATCTTGACTGCATTAGTCACAGAGGCAACTTCTGTACAGGATCAATCAGAAACTCTGCTCCTCTCTGATGTAAACAAACAGCCCTCCATTACAGTTACAGAAGAGGCGGCACAACCACGGTCCTGCACTAACGACAAGGACCAATCTGAAAGCTTTTCAAAGAAGAAGAAAAGAGACACTTCTGAGCCCAAACCTGGGATAGTGGCAGTCGAAGATCAAGAGACCTTTGCCACAACAGAGCCAGAAATGTCCTCTCAAGCAGATGCTTCCGTCTCAGGGAAGAGGAATAAAAAGAAGAGTCTAAAAGCTGAGGAGCAAACAGATGGGACTCTGTTACAGGTCAGTGCAGAGACGGAGATCACATCGGTATGTTGTGAGACATCAGGAGAAGAAACTGTGACAAAAATGACAACACTGCAGACTGATGCTGGATTCCCTACCAAGAAGAGGAAGGGCATGAAGGCTGAATTCAAACCTGAGGGTGAATCACAGATTCACAATGGGAACTCAGAAGCCAAAACCAAATTCAAAGAGCCAAGGGATGCTACAACTGCTGCAAAGAGTAAGAAAAAGATCCTCAAGGTTGATGCACAGGTTGAGGTAGAGGACAAACCTCCACTTGCATCCGAAGCTACTCAACATACCACTTCAGTGCCAATTGAAAGAAAGAAAAAGGGCAAGCAGAAAATTGAACAGAAACTGCTCACCCCATTAGCAAAAAAGAAAGACACGCCTAAGATGAAGACAATGCAGCTCAAAGATGAAACCCAACTGCAGATGGTTGGTAGTCTGGATTCAGAGATTCCCCTGGAAGAAACTGAAGCTATTTTCTCCAAAAGGAAACTGACCAAAAAGAAGAGGAAGATCCCTGTGGTGTCTGAGTTTGAGACTGATCAGCTGGTCGCGACTGCACAGGAGGTTGCAATGATCAATGCAGAAGAGGAAACTTGTGCCAAGAAGAAAAAACTTGGAAATGTGAGTATGTGACGAGGTTAAATGGTTGAGATGGGTTAAAGTGACTGAAGTAATTGGTTCCCTCCTTAGGATGTTAAAAAGCCATCCACACATCTGAGCTTTAAAACCTCACAAAAGAAATTGGTGACTGCTGCAGGGTTGGCGTCTGACTTCATTACCTTTCAGAGCAACACTGTAGCCCCTACACCGCTCTTCTGCAAGTCAAAGGGAAACGTCAGCAACCAACTGTACAGCAAAAAGGTAAAAGTGGTTGCAGCGTTAAGATTAATTTGCACTTATGAATAAGGGGCACCAGTGCCTATCAAAAAAAATGTATACTATTTAATTTGTAATCCTCAAATCATGAAGTAATGAATTCTCGTTTGAATGGATCTCTATTTTAGAATATAGGACTAGATGGTGAATATCCCTTGTACTTTTGAAGGTCTTCTGCAAAATTTAAGTTACCAACCAACAATAGATTTTAGCAGGTGTTAGTTGCTGCCAGCAGATGTTAGCGCTAATTGTTTTGGCCTTGTAATCAACGATACAGGCAAAACTTCAGGATACACTGCGCCTAAAGGTAAAATTGACTGGCTACTTGCTTGTATGGTCTACTATACCATGTTTCCCCCTCAGTAGATTAGACATTACCTCTATGCCTTTTTAAACTAAACACTGATTATCCCTTTTATGTTCTACTGCACTAATTAATGCCCACTACCAGTAGATGTTAGTCACCAACAGCGGATGTTAGGGCCATGTCTTCAGTTGTGTACCTTAGCGTCAGGTGTTTCAGACTTTTAATCACAAGACGCCCAGTTCTAAGGCAGGCCCACCATAGGTTGGTCAGACCTGGTGTAATGTCCCTAGCATCTTGGGGCACAGTTGGTATCTTTCCTCCTAATCCAGAGCCATTGGCTGAAGCGTTCTGTAGTGTGCAATGTTTCTTCTATGGTCTGTTGCAGGGCTTGTCCATGGATCCCCACATCTTTGAGCTACAGGATGGTATCCTCACAGGGTACTGTCAATTTTACGAAGTAGAAGAGAAAGCAGTGTTTGACTAGAGCAGGGGTAGTCAACACGGTGCCCGCGGGCACCTGGGCCCCCGCAGGGAACCCGCGAGTCGCCCGCAAGGCATGCAATACATGAAAAAAATGTTTGAAAAAAAATTTAAAAGAAAAAAAAAAATTAATTTAAAAAAAGTCAAACCGCCATCTCACTCTATGCCGGTGATTCTAAAACTGTGTGGCGCGGCCCACTGGTGAGGCACAGAGACATAACAGGTGGGGCGCGCGACCGGGAGAGGGGAAATGTGAGGCAGAACTAATGTTTTTGTTTTTCTTTGCCGAGCCAGGGGTCGGCAACCCGCGGCTCTGCACACTGTTGTTAATTTTGTTAAATCATCATCGTATCAGGCCAGCATGAAATACCAGGAGCGGGAAATGTGTGTGTTTGTCCCCAGACAGCACACACACAGGCCTCGAGGCTCCGCCCCCATTCATTCGCTCAGAGAGACGCACAGTGAGATCAGATCTCATTCCCGTGAAGCAGCCGGTCAGTGACAAGAAAGGGACTGAGAAAGTACGATGAAGCCTGTCTTGCTCTTGGCTTCACAGTGAATTAAGGAGGACATGAGGAGAGACCAGTGTGTATTTTAGGTCTGAAAACTCTGGCAGCTGACAGTATGAGACCCAACAAATTAAGAAGACACTTAGAAACCTTAGACCCCAGTCACATGCATGTGTTATTTTTGGTTGAGCTTTATCGTTGTAACAAAGTGATTATAATTTAATTAATTTCTCTATTTTTCAAAAAGTACATACTGATGTAGTAATGTAGTGATAGATGTCACCAAAAGTACCTCAATTAAGTTGAATTTAAGCAGAGTTGAAACAGATTAACAGAAATAAATGTTGCATGTTTTAAAATATCTGTTTCCTACCATCATTGTTGTGGAAATCATTGTTAATAATTATTTTTTAAGAATAATTAACAATGACGTGATCAAACAGTCTCTTCACATATATTATAATTAATATTCAAAGGTGATCTGTGCAACTTTGTACTCAGGAAGTTAGTATCTAACAAGTAGCCCTTCGTACTACTCTGTACCTTCGAAGTAGCTCTCAGTCTCAAAAAGGTTGGTAACCCCTGGACTAGAGTATCAGTTCTTGTTTTAGGCTGCTAATGACAATATGTGATGGGACTGTAAGCCGCTGGCCCACATCCACCATCATCTCCCTGGCTCGAGCTTGCTACAACTGACCACGCCTGGTCAGTGGAGGAGGCCCTCTCTGTCCCTGTTCCCCCTTGCAGACAAATGTTGTCCTTTGAACTGCGCTCAATGTTTTGGATGGCAAGACATTAATAGCAGTTCTTTGTTTTACTTGTGAGAGACTTATTTTACAACCAGCTAGGTAATGGGGGTCTACTCAGACCTATGCCCAAACCTCCTATTCTCTTTCCGCATGTCCGCATGGTGGAGTGTTACTTTTGTCTGTTGGGTTTTTTCTCTTGATGTCCATTTCCGTCCTGTGTCAATGCTGGTCCTACAGGCCATGTAGATGTGTCTTCCGACTCTGAGAGGGTCATCTCTGGGCTTGTCTTGGTGAATTTTAACTCCTCTACAAGACTCTAGATCTGCAGCTTGAGGATGCCGTGTCCATACAGACCGATGTTGCTTAGACCTCTTGAGGCTCCTAACCACTTTCTGACATAGGAGTTGATAATTCTCTCCATGTTCTCAACTCTTGTGAGGGGAATGTTGAATATGTACAAGGGCCAGCAGGCTTCTCCTTGAGACAAGTTCAGTTGCTCATCAGGTAGTTCTGCCAGTGGCAGCTGCTGTGAGGCCTCTTTTCCAGGTTATTTTCTTAGGCTCTGGGTCTCTGCATGGTCTTCTTTTTTCAGAACCGGTGCTGATTATGTTGTTTGTTTAACTTTGTTATGCAAACGTTCTAGTTAAAATTGTTGCAAGTCTTACGATGCAAAATCTCCAAAAAAATATTTCAACAAAGTCATAGTGAAATTATTTAAAAAGAGTAAAAAAAAGCTGGCTGTTGATTAGGCTTAAAGAATACAGGGTTTCCCCCAGAAAACTTGCTAAGCCTGGTGATAGGGACGCTAGAGAAGCCGACCGGCAGCCGACCTTGTTTTTGTAAAAAGAAAAATGTTAAAAGTTGAAAGGAATTGTAAGACATTTATTAACAATTCTTATTAACATTACATAATACAGTTTACAAACAAAAAATAATAATAAATAACATAAAAATAAATATTACCAATTCGTTTTCAAGTAAAATCTAAGTGAATCTAAAAAAAACAACATTTCTGGTCACATTTAAAAGTAAAATAAATTGTAAAATAAACATGTCAGATGATTTTATTTTGAAATGGTTCCGGTAGAGTCGCCCACTCCATCATCCACTCTATGCAGCATCTACCACCAGTGTTGTGCAAGTTCACACCTCATGAACTAGTAAACATGAATAGTTCACGTTCATAGTTCACCATTTAAATTCTGAACTAGTTCATAGTTCAGCTCATTTCATAGTTTTAAGGTGGAAAGTGAGAATGAAAGACTTAACTTGTTTTTTAAAGAAAACTTTATCCATCACTATCCCGTTGCCTTAAACTGTACTTCATATTTATCAATTACTAAAATAAATGTGTTTTTTTATTTTGTTGTATTATTGCTAATTTTCCCTGTTTATTTATTCATACCCTGCAACGAAAAGGCACAAATGGTAAATGGTTTTGTATTTATACAGCGCTTTTCTAGTCTTTTATGACCACTCAAAGCTCTTTACAGTACAGTTTTACATTCACACACACATTCATACAGTGCATCTATTCGCAGCACTTTGTTATTCTAAGGGGGGACATTCAGGGTTCAGCATCTTGCCCAAGGACACCTCGGCATGCAGATGGGTAAGACTGGGGATCGAACTGCCGGCCTTCAGGTTGGAGGACGACCACTCTACCCCTCAGCCACAGCCACCCCACACAGATCAAAGTTTTGATACAGTTATTTTGAAATGGTTTCTTTTATTTTGAAAAGGCACTTCCTGAATAATACGGAAAAGATCGCTACTGGCAGGTGTGCCTCGCGCACACTGTCTACCACTGCAGTGAGAATTGCCTTTGGCCTTGAACTATGTTTTTTTTTTACTCAGTAACGGATGTAATTTCCAATGTAGTGATTTACAATACTTCAGTCAAAATCTACTTAAGTAAAAGTAAAATTACCCATTTCAAAAACTACTCAAAAAATTACAAAGTACACAAAAAAACTACTCAATTACAGTAACGTGAGTAAATGTAATTCGTTACTTTACACCTCTGCATTTGGGCCTTCAAGACACAAGGGGGCAGAAGTTATAATCTCGCTACAGGAGACACTTAATATTCTCTGCAATTACCTGGGAAATCAGAATTGGAAATTGGCTGAAAGTAGTTCAGTAATCTAATATCTTGCATCCCTAATTAAACTTATTAATTAACATATTAATTAGGGATCCAGAGGTCATCTGGATCAATAGGTTTTTGGGAGTGAATGAAAAAGAGATTGGTTTGCCTACTGACTAGATTCAAGAAATGTTGGTATCTCCTTGGATAAATGCAAACTACTTCTTCCTTGATCAGCTCTGCCATTCTCTGATGGTAATGTTATTTGAATTATGTTGTACAATATTTAACTGTGCTTGATTTATATATATATACATTTTTTTGTTTGTTTTTATTTCTCAGAAGAGTCAAACTCCCGAATCCAAGAAGGTGACATTTGGTCTCAAGAATAATAAAACGGCTGGTAAGATATTTATAGTAAATATTTGAAATTGACAGTGTTACGAGATTAAACTGGCTCACTACTATTAAATGCTAGACCCATTTTCATTGTTAGCTCCTTCACATTCACCTGGTAACATTCAGTCCCTTCGGTGAATGCAGTTCACTTGAATTATGTGTCTCACTGTCCCTATCTGACGAGGGAGGTTATGGATCACTTAGGTTATGGCAACCTTTACCATCAAAAGAGCCATTTTGCCCCATCTTCCACAAAATAAAATTTGTATAGAGCGGCAAAATATATTTGATAACACAGCTTATAAAGTTTTATATATAGTTATACTCAGTGTTGTCCAAGTTCACACTTAAAATGAACTAGTTCAAAGTTTAGTTAATGCAGACGAAAATTAACTAATTCACGTTCATTTGTTCAATTTCTTATCGTGTTTAGTTATGAATAGATGATGTTGGATATGGTCTGCCTGTCGATCTGGTCATTCCAACACTGAGTCCTGACTGTTTCACATCTTGTGTTGTACTATTTGTCATGACTTTTAAATGCAGTCTCATAAACTCTGGAGCAAATCAAAACAAACACTAAGTTACTTCATGTGCTGATTAGGTCCTGATAACTAGTGATGAGTGTTTATTATTTAAAGTGAGAGCAGGTCAGATTGGAGGAGGACACAGAAACTCCAGCTCAGTACAAACCAACTGCAGCTTCTGTCTGCTCTGGTTT
This sequence comes from Limanda limanda, assembly GCF_963576545.1. Taxonomy (NCBI): domain Eukaryota; kingdom Metazoa; phylum Chordata; class Actinopteri; order Pleuronectiformes; family Pleuronectidae; genus Limanda; species Limanda limanda. The sequence continues at coordinate 26,432,075 of NC_083651.1, forward strand.
ACTGTCTCCAGAGTTTTGTCTTGAACAGTGGTATGTTGGGTCACCACTTGGATCAGCTACAATTGCGCTCCTCTGTGTCTCAGGGAATGAGGATAGGGATATTTTTTTTCAATTCCTCTTATAATGGTAAATGGTCTGTATTTATATAGCACTTTTCTAGTCTTGATAACTACTCAAAGCGCTTTACAGTACAGTTCATTGCCATTCAGCCATCGACATTCCTACAGTGCTTTACGGGCAGATCTTTTTCTATGAGGGTCAATTCTGGGTTCAGTATCTTGCCCAAGGACACACCTTTACTAATGCCGCTGGGTCCTCAAACGCCTCAAATCACCCACCAATCTGTAAAATACTATCTAGTGTGTTACTGAATCCACCCTTGTTTAATTTTTACTTTAGAGTCTGCGCAAACATTTGTTTTGAATGTTTTCAGTTGGTATGTAAAGATAAAAGAAAAAAATGTAAAACCAACAATAAAAGATGTTTAGAACTTACTGTATGTGGGATCTGTTTTTCTACTTGTGGAACACAACTCCTCAGACTGGTTGTGCTGTGGATGTTGAAGCTTGCTTCCAGTCTGCATTTTCATTGTAATGCCAGACCGCCAGATACAACCTACAATAACAGAACAGCGAAACACAAGACACAGCAGATTTATTATCCTTTAATCTGTAACTTTGCTATTATATGGTATAGTAACAAGTAACTTACTTTTAAGATGGTGTGCAATGCATTATAAAGTATGTAACCTGCAGAACATTCCAATAAATAACAGCCATTTATTGAACATATGACACCTTTACTGCTTACGTGTGCTTTCAGTGTTCCATACTACAATTGTGTGTCCACAGATGTGGTAGATGATGAGAGACATCTGTGTGCCAACATGTACCATGTGAAGGCTGAACTGTGTTGCCACAGAGGCCCTGTACACATCTGTTATTAACATGTGTTTTTTGTGATCCGATAGCAAGCGGCTTTAACCGGTATCTGTGTGAATGCACTGAGATCCGATGTGGTCTGGGCCACATGTGTCCACATTCTTTTAGCAGTGTGAATGCAAGTCTGTCCTGGGCCACATATGAAGGACCTTCCTCAGCTGACGTCATCTGATCCGCTGCAGTTTTACTATGAATTGTACACTTTCTCTTGATTTGATTGCAGATACCGCCCCACAATATCAACACTGATCACTACATAATAATCGATACTTTATTTATATTGGTATATCTTTCTTTACAGCTTCACGAGATTCATTCAGCCTCTCCTGACTCATCTCTCTAACTCCCTTTTTCATAATATTAAACAAATTACGTACTTTGCATGTAAAAACGGGAAAGTGAGATCCCATCACAAGTGGACACTGGAGCATTCAGGATGCATTTTAATGACCGGTGTGAACGCGTACGGATGTAGAGGCTGTGGGTCCAGGGTCAGTTTGGCATCCTGTATCATGGGTCTGTTGTGATGTGCTCTAATTGGGAAAAGACGATACAAACTTTCGACAGTCAGCAGAAATAATTGTAATAATAATCATTAACTTAATGGTACACCTTAAACAAAAATAAGATGGGACATTTTTTAGTTCGGTCTTTTAGCTGCAACGTGACTAAAGAGTAGGGTGAATTCTTTTCCACATTAACTCCAGACATGAGTGAAAATGTTTCTCTTGACAGTGAGACGCGTTCTCACATTCTGGAATTACTTTTTGTTTAGGTAACGGGGAACAGGTGATTTGAGCGAGGATTCCTCTGTCTAAGAGCAAATTAACATGCATTTAACTAATTATTGGAAACCCTTTCCAACATTGTGACACATTTACCTTTTTAGTAGTTGCGTTTTTGGTTGTATCACAATCTTCATCAGTAGATGACAATTTCATGTTTGAAAGGTGCATTATAATTAAAATTTCCTTGCCTTTATCCCAAGTTTGTCACAGATTGAACTTGAAACCCAACATTTTCGTTTAAATCACCATGTTTTTCCACTTTTTGAAAATTCTAGAGCAGCAATTAAATACGCCGTATGAAGAGTCTATATTTTCATTGGTTGTTTCCAAGGTCAAAACTGCATTGTTTAATCTGTGTGATTATTTTAAGATTTATAACTTTAGAATGAGAGTGAAAGATGTTCTAGGTAAATTGAGTAACACCTTCTCTACCTTTTTTTGCTTTTCTTTATGCCATTATGCAGAGTTTAGAAAGAACGATCGCAGCCTGCTGGTGAGTCCAGACGGGTCCTCACGAGTGCCCTTTGACCCAAAGCAGAAACCCAAGTTTGGGGTCCTAAAGTCTCCGCCCACACCAGGCTCAACCAACCTGAAAACAACCCCCAAGGTCAACAGGAAGAAGAGTTTGAAAAGTCTAATAACCACACCTAAACGACGGCCTACGGCAGCAGACTTCTTCTAAATTCACACACTGACACCCTGTAAAGATGTAATGCTCAAAACGTTTTAAGACTAGACTGACTGAACCAATCAGATTTGAATCTAGAGAAGTATTTTTTTTGTTTAGTGTTTAATTTTGCCGTTTTGGGTGACTTGATGTTTAAATAAAGTTGCTCATTCCAGCTTCCAGCTCAATTTAATCAAATGTTCAGCTTTTTTGTGGTGGCAGTGCGATATCTCTGTCTCTGTGAATGTACTACATTCTAGTTAGTCAAAAATTCTTGACCTGAAGACAATCTGTAAATGAGTGTACTAGTATGTGCATATCACAACTCAAACAATACCCTGCTAGCTGGTGTACAGGGTAATAAACAGGGCTTTACTTATTCTGACTTTTAATCAACACCAAATTCTTTAAACAGTATTAGGGGACTGAAATACATGTTTCGATGTTAAATGAGAAAATTATAGATCATTTTTAACTGCTAGAATATTTTCTACTAATTTTCATTTTATAACAAATGATAGAAATAAATACTACATTCATATTTGGTGTTTTTTTCCGTTTGATATCGTTTTGGGGAAGTCAGAAACTGAAACACAATTATAATTACAGTAATACAAAAAAAATGATATGATCCATAATGGGGATAAGATGATGTAGTTGGTATTCTGTTTCTATTGTATTGTAATTCAGCACAGTTTTTTATTCATATTCCACACATTCTCTATTGACTACATGTGTTAACAGAAATGATCAGTATGTTACAGTAACTACCTATTTGAAGTACAAAATGGACTTGTTTTGGAGAACATCCATTCCATCGCTGGACTTGTCTGTATTGGTTACTCTTTGATGGCTCAGCAAATGATACACTTACAATGAAGATAGTGCTTTTGCTAACCGGCACCACACCTGAAGAAACATGCACAGACAACCAAAGATGGTTGAGGGCTTTGTGGCGTGATATAACTAGGAAAATGGAAAAGGAGAGGTTGAAGCAAACGTGCACAGGGTATCGAGTATTTATAGAAATTCAACAAGCTAAAGTAGAATGCAATGGGATTATGAAGACATGGTTATTGAAGTTAAATTTACTAAGCCTTTGTAACTTGCCGATTACAATATATATCCAGCAATTTAGTGGTTAAATAAATAAAACAATGATTGTCTGCCTATGGATATTTAAAAACCTTATGTTAAGTGCATTTCAATGTTTATTCCTAGCAACACATGGTCTTCATCGGCGTGCTCCCCAACATCTGATATTAGTGATGTTCTCGATCGTGTCAGGTTTTTTTAACCCTTGTGTTGTCCCTGCTTCCCGGCTGTTGGCCCCCTCACATATCCCACCACATATTAGCACGCACATGTAGGGCAATAGACAAGTGAGCAGCCCTTGCAGATGTATTTGTTACACCCGCGGCACACGGTGTGAAGGCCAATTTATGCTTCTACGTCTTTTCTATTACGGACAGATAAGACCGCCCTATCCGTCGTGGAACGCCCTCTCCGAGCGCCTCGGAGAGCTTTTCGTACACCTCTGATTTTTCAAACTGTCCGTCTTCATGTCGGAGAGCCCATGGACAGCTCTTGGCTGTGATTGGTCCGCGAACGACGTCATTTCCCTACGACGTCATTTCCGGACCTCAAACTTCCTGTTTACTTCCCTGTAGCATCAAACCCAAACACAACTACGATTCTACGATTAATGTGACGTGTGTTGAGCCAGCGAAGTTGTCCAGCTGACGGTGGCTCGTTAGAGCACTGACGGCATGTGTGCACGGTCACATACGGTTATAACAAGCTTTCAAAACGGCGCTAGCGGGCTAGCCACCATGCTAACTGCGGTGGTAACAGTGCAAGAACCCGCCGTCACGACTTTAATTCCACTTCTATCATGACACTGTTTCTATAATACCGTCAGGTTAGAAGCAAACACTGGGTAGTCCTGCTGACTGTGTGTGGAAGCTGGGGGGAAAGCTAGCTGGGAGGGGAGCTAGCTAGCTCCGTGTAGCCAGAAGCAAATTCAAGCTGTGGAATCAGCAACACAGTTCGGAAACAAGACCGGGGAACCGCTGCACTAAGAAACGATAACATCAGCATTTTGACCCGCTGGGTGTCACTTTATTTAGTTCTGTTAGTTGCCATGGTTCAGTGTGTGGGAGACAGAGATAAACAGACACACGTGGACTTCTTCCCAAAATTGGGGTAGGCTTCTCTGAGCTCGTCTTCCGTTGCGCCACCTATGGGTTTGGCGGTGAATTTTTTTCGACGTACAGTGGTCGGACTAGTAAAAATCAAAAAGACTCTTCGCCCTCCGTCGAGCCCTCTCCGAGAAACGGATACGTAGAAGTATATAAGAGCCTTGAGTATTACAGTCCTTTCCGAGCGTCGTCTTCAAGAGCTCTCCATGGCCGGCGGCTCTCACAGACTTCACAACCGTGGCGGACGCTTCCGTGCGGGCGATGTGCTCCCTTCGTGTGATGAACGGAGTCACAAGATCCTTTCCCAGCTGCTCGATGAACAGTCTCCGCTTGTTCCATTTGCCCGGCATCCAATCGGGGTTGATCTTGCCATACCACGAAGGCGTAGTAGGAACAGACGTCGAGTATGTTGTGGAAGATGACCAGGGGCCAGCACGCGATCATCCTCCTGCAGCTGTACGTTCCGATCTTTAGATTACTGTCGTAACCCCGGTTCTCTGAGTAGCATGAGTGAGATGTCTCACTAGGGGATACGCCCCTCGCGCGTATTCACAGAAGCACTTATAACAATTCGCCAGCCCTGATAGGCTGGCAGTCGTGACGTCCACGTCAAGGTGCCGCACCTTAAATACGGTGGACGCGGCGTCACACGTCATTCAAAACAAGCACACCTCTTCTCGCTTCACCCCAGCAGCAAGAAGGGCGGTCCGGTGAGACATCTCACTCATGCTACTCAGAGAACCGGGGTTACGACAGTAACCTAAAGTTCTCTTTCTTGGCTTTCGTTTCGATGTCTCACTATGGGATATGGAGACTCCGGTATTGCCAGACAAGCTTATCTCGGTGACTGACCACCAGACCCCCCCTCACTTAGGAGTGAGATCTACATTGGAGCCCACGCTCAAGACAGCTTGGGTCAGGCCAGGGGATGTGACATCCAACCTGTAGTACCTCGCAAATGTGAGGGGAGAAGACCAGCTAGCTGCAGCGCAGATGTCTTGGATAGAGACTCCCTTGAACAGGGCCCAAGAGGTCGCGAGATCTCTAGTAGAATATGCCCGTAAACCAGTCGGAACCTGAAGGCCCAAACTGGAGTAGGCCAATGCAATGGCATCCACTATCCAGTGAGAAAGTCTTTGTTTGGTGATAGGTTTGCCCCAGTGGGGCTAAGCCCAGGACACAAACAACTGATCCCCTTTCCTAAAGTTCCTTGTCCTTTCCACATGTGTGTAAGGCACGGACAGGGCACAGCATGTGTAACCGCTGCTGTTCTGCAGAACCATAGGGAGGTGGCTGAAAAGCTGACAGTTCCACTGGGGAGCATGGTTTAACAACCTTTGGAAAAAAATGCAGGATTCGGCCTCAGCGTCACCCCAAGGTTCCCCGGGGTGAACCGCATACATGCTGGATGTACATACAAAACGTGAATATCACTCACTCTTTTATCTGTAGCCAAAGCCAATAACAGCCACCTTCAGAGATAACGTTTTCATGTCCACGTTATCCAGTGGTTCAAAAGGATGACTACAGAGGGAACCAAGCACCACTGCTAGATCCCAAGATGGTGACATAGTCTTAGAGATGGGCAGCAACCTCCGTGCACCCTTCATAAAACGACAAACCAGGGGGCGTTGGCCCACTGGTTTTCCATCAAATCCAACATGGCAAGCGGACATAGCTGCCAAGTAAACTTTGACAGTAGAAAATGCCCTCTTTTGATCAATCAAGTCCTGCAGGAAAGACAGGATTGTACCAACTGGACATTGAAAAGGGATTTCCTGTGCCGAAGCACAGCAATCCTCAAACAATCTACACTTGCAGTCATAGAGAGACCTAGTGGATGATGTTGTGGCATTCTGAGTCGTGTTAACAACACTCTGTGACAACCCAGTCAGGCTCAGATTAAACCACTCACGGGCCAAGCCCACAGGGCGAGGCGCTCCGGATGAGGGTGAAATATCTGTCCGCGCGCCTGGGAGAGCGTGGGAGAGGCCATGGGTGACCGTGGAGGAGCTGCCTCACTTCCGCCAGCCAGTGCATGGACGGCCAGTGAGGAGCGATCAAAATTAGTGACAGACGATTCTCCCGCACCCTGAGCAGTGTCAGGGGAATCAAAGCCAGAGGTGGAAACGCGTAAAGCGGGACACGCGGCCACTCGTGAGCGAACGCATCCAACCCCAGCGGTGCGCTCCGGTCGTGCAGGGAGAAGAACAGTGGGCACTGTGTGTTCGCCCTCGACGCGAACAGATTCACTGTCGCGTGGCCGAAATGTGACCAAATCTGCGCTACTACAGACCGGTGAAGTTTCCACTCTGCGTAGAGAGGATTTCCCCTGGACAAGACCGTGGTCGTATTGTCCGTCCTCACTAACGCATGATGCCCCCGAAGGAACGGCAGAAAATGTTTCAGAGTCAGAAACACTGCCATCAACTCCAGATAATTTATATGGGCATGTTTGAGATCTGTGCTCCAGGCTTTCGCCTGACAGGCTGGCGTCTGGAGCACAGATGTTGTCACCACTTTTCCGGCAGATATTGTGCCCATGCGCACACCCGCTGTCAACAGAGACGGCTGTTGCCATGGTCGCAGCGCGCTGACGCAGGACACGCAAACCGTGAAAATGCGGTGTCTGTGGCGCACAGGATCCAGTCTGAGAGAAGCCACCCAACGCTGGAAATCTCTCATGTACAGCCTGCCCAGCCTCACCACCAATATGGTTGAGGCCATTAGTCCCAGTAACCGGAGGCACAGTCCGTACGTGACCCGGTCTTCCAGTTTAACTGGCGACCAGATCAACTGGCGATATATTTACCTTTATCCAGATGTTGATGGTGGGTTGCAGTGCTGGTCGCAGATTCGTCATTTTCATAAAGCGCATGTGTGTGAAGTTCGGTGATCTACTGAAAGTCTCGCTGAAATAAAAATCCTACAAAAACCCTTCCCGAGTTCATGTGTCCGTGTCAGCATCACGTTGAGACTTCAATATAAATTAAATGGTTAAAAAAAAAGAAAATAGTACAAAAATCTTGACCAAGACTCGAAACAGCGAGCCGAAGCACTAATAACTTCTGGCCTGATGACGATCTCACTACGCCACTGAGCCGCTGAAATTTCCATCGCGCAATAGATAAATGTTTCGTTCCTTGCTTTGTCAGCTGTATAACAACAGATGTGCTTTAAGGTAACGCCCAGATCAACTGGTGATAGTCCCAACCAAGGGCGTAGGATTATATAGGGACGGTAGGGTCCCGACCCTACCAAAATCCAGCCTCTACTGTGTAGTCCCTACCAATAATACACCCGCTGTCCGTATTGTTTAGGCAATAATTATAGTACACAAAGGGTTAAAAATCAGTCTCTGCTAGAAGTCCCGCCTCTAAACAACTATCGCGCTTTGATTGGCTGTAGCGGTTTCCCGCAAACCTATATTCAACCTGATTGGCCGTCCCCGCTGTCACTCCATCTGCTTGTTAAAAAAAAAAAAAGCTACCGGCAACTTGCTAGTCCCAGACAGGAGGAGCAACAGGACGCCTCAGTGCATAGCTAATATTTGCATCTGCGAGTGTAAGTTCTGCCTTCGGTCACGTCAGCGAGACGGATTTTAATATCAGTGATGTCATTTGCAGTAACACTTATATTTGTGTGTGTTTTATGCTTGTGCGTGCGCGCGCTGTGCGTGCATGTGTGCGTGTGTGTGTGTGTGTAGGATGTCGAAGAAACGAAAACTGGACATAAGAGACTTGTTTAGAAGTCAACGTGTAAGTTAATTAAAAGGTTATATATTTTAGAGCCATTTTTGGGGATAAATAAACATTAATTAAATTTAATAACCTTTATTTTCCTTCAAGGTTTCCCTCTCATTTACAGTAACAACAAGCACATTGCAGATGCTCATGTGATTTTATACATATATGTTTTGGGGGAATAAAACATAATAATTGTGTGAACATTTTGTCTACCCATGTATGTACCCTAATATATCTGTTCATATGTCATGCATCAACATACTTCTGTCAGGTGACAGACAGTGGAGAGACTGGAGGAGGAGAGACTGGAGGAGGAGAGACTGGAGGAGATAGAGGAGGAGAGGATAGAGAAGGAGAGACTGGAGGAGAGGATAGAGAAGGAGAGACTGGAGGAGAGGATAGAGAAGGAGACAGAGGAGGAGATGCTGTAGAAGATGAAGGAGAGGCTAGAGAAGGAGAGGCTGGAGGAGATGGAAGAGAGGCTGGAAATTCACAGGTGAGGTTCAATAATGATTAATATGTTAGTCATGAGATTCAGCATTGTGTCAAATATTAGTCTGATTATGACCTGAATAACAATAGGCCTATATTAATAGTGTGTTTGCAGTAGTTGCTACAGCGTGGTCAAATGTATACTGTGATTTCTTAGGAAACTGATCCAAATGGAGAGAGCAGCAGGGAGAGTGCCAAGGATAGGGTCAGGGAGATTGTCAGCATTCAAGAAGATATTCTGGACAAACCAAACCAACCTCACCCAAATTACATTCCAGGTCAACAGCTGCCACACAAGCTCCTCCATTTTCAAGAGAGTTGGTTCAAGCAGTATCCATGGCTGCACTATAGCCCCTCCATCAAAGGGGTTCTCTGTTTTCACTGTGTGAAAACATACACTATAAAGAAAAGCACACTATATAAAAAGGTAGACCCTGCCTTTTCGTCAAAGGGATTTAATAATTGGAAGAATGCACTTGCCAGTTTTCAGCGGCATCAAAATACCAAATCCCACCATCATGCCATGACAGTTAGTGCTCAAGAGGGAAGCCCAATAGATTCGCAGCTCTCAAGTGCATGGGCACAGCAACAAGAGGATGCTAGGTACTGCCTACAAAATATTGTAGGATCAATACAGTACCTTGCCAGGCAGGGCATAGCACTGCGAGGCCATGAGACAAAAGATGGCAATCTATTTCAACTTCTGAAATTTAAAGCCAGGGATGATGTACGTCTCAGTACTTGGTTAGCTCGCTGTCATGACTATACCTCTCCTCAAGTGCAAAACGAGGTTTTGCAGATGCTAGGAAACTGTATTGTCACGAGTATTGCACAATCCATCCAGATGCTACCAGTTTTGCAGTATTCACTCATCATTGATGGCACACAAGATGTCACAGGAACAGAACAAGAGGCTATTTGTTTTAGATATGTGGACCATGACCTGGTACCACGGGAGGTTTTCATTGGTTTGTATGAGGTCCCTGGTACTACTGGAGTGGAGATTGCAAGAATGGCTGAGGATGTCCTCTTGAGGCTCAATATTCCCATTTCTGGGTTAAGAGGCCAGACATATGATGGTGCTGCTAATATGTCAGGCAAATATTCTGGAGCACAAGCAGAACTGAAGAGACAGCAACCGTTAGCATTGTATGTGCATTGTGGGGCACACTGTCTTATCCTGATTACGCAGTCTGCATGCAGAGCCAGTCCCTTGATCAATGATTCCTTACAGTGGGTGCATGAGCTTGGCACATTAAACAAGCAATCAGGAAAATTCAAGAACATATTTTCCAAAGCCATAAGTTCAGAGGTACCATTAAAATCACTCAGACCACTTTGTCCAACCAGGTGGACAGTGCGGGGCAAAGCTATCAGAGCGGTGCTGTCTCAGTATGAACGTGTTTTGTCTAGCTTGGAGGAGATGGCATCAAGTGGGTCAAACACAGGCATGAGAGCAAATGGTCTGCGTGAGAGGTTTGAGAAAGGGAAAACGGTACTTGGTCTTTGTCTGGCATTAGAAGTGATAGAGGAGCTGGAGTGTCTGAACACATCCCTTCAAAAAAGGACTGAAACTGTTGCAGGTATGAGAAGTGCCATACAGTGTGTGAAATCTACTGTACATGCCAAAAGAAATAAGGAGAGCTTTCATGAGGTTTTTGAGAAAGCAGTGGCTATGGTTGACTCCCTTGGGATTGAGCCCATTCAGATTCCTCACCAAAGAAAGCCACCAAAACGATTCACGAGTGAAGCAAGCCAGCACATCCCCAAGTCAGCAGAGGAGCATTATAGAACAGAGTTCTATAAAATGCTTGATAGTGTGCACATTCAGTTTGAGGAGAGGTTCAACCAACCAGATCTAAATGTCTTGCAAAAGCTGGAGGAAACTCTCCTGACTGGAGAAGTGAATGACATTGTAGATCAGTACCCAGAGCTGAACAGGGACATACTAAAGGTCCAACTAGCCATGTTTAGGTCCAAATACACTGTCAAATCTAGTGTTGAAGTGGCAGAAATAATGAGAGGATTGACAGTTGAAGTGAGAGGTCTGTTTGATCAGGTTGAGTCCCTTATCAGGCTGCTTTTAGTCATACCAGTTGCATCAGCTGAGGCTGAAAGAAGTTTCAGTGCTCTCAGGAGGCTTAAAACATGGCTGAGAACCACCATGACTCAAGTCAGATTGAACAATCTTGCAGTGTGCCATGTCCATCAGGAGACACTGGACAACATTGACCTTAAAGAAATCTATCAGCAGTTCATTTCTGTTACAGAAAGACGTAGGCATGTGTTTGGTTCTTTCAAATAGGAAGAGCACAATGGACACTAATCTGTGTATATGTTAGTATTAGCGATTCCTGGCTGATGACCCTGCAGCTGGCTCATGGGCACTGGAGGAAGAAATGCCCAGCAGGAAATTATACTGACCTGTACATTTAGTGATACACCTGTTGTATTATTTCAAAAATATTTATTTACAATGTTGTTGATGTTGTTTACAGTTGCACCAGAGTAAAGTTGAAAACTCTTCTAAGTTGACTCATTTTCTTTCATTAGTTGCTTTAACCTATAACATTACAGAATGCATATTCTCTTTTGATATTCAGATATGCATTATAAACATGTTAATTAAGCCGATTTATTGATTTTTTTTTCAATTATCATTGCGAATACAAAAAAAACCTATCAACTTTAGGAAGCACTTTCATATCCCACGGACCCCACCAATGTCCAAATCAAACCTACTCCCTTGGTCCCAACACAGACAAAACGCATATATACTTAATACCAGGCTTTACAATCTATTGCTCCTCTTCATAGGAGACACGGGGAGTTCTGAAGAACACACACGCATGACCAGCTCCACGCAAAGTGCTTGTGTTTGACGCTGGTGATCATTACAACGCGCACACACCAAAGCAGTGTCAGATGTAAACATCGCCTCACAACAACAAGGCGGAAGCTCCAGCGGTGTTTTTATGAGTAAAGCTGGTGAACGTGCTTCGAATGGACGGGTGAAGCTTCACGTGTCCTCCTGTCGCTGCTGGTTAAAGTCAGCAGACGTGATTTTAAAACACAAATTATAATAGTGATAAATAATAATAATAAAATTATTAATATTTTGTTGTATTTTCACAAACAATGTGGTCTGGTGATACAAGCAATTGTGGACGCTTCATGAAACATCATCATTAAAAATAAAGTGCATTTTGTGTCACTATCATCTTCTGACTAAATATAAATGTGAAAGAAATCCCACCACGGGAATCGATGCGGTGTGGTCCACATAAAAATTAACGTGATGGCACTGCCCACTGCGCCACTGATCGGGAGATTTGCTGAGTCACGTTTATGTTCAGGTGACTGTGAAGCCTGTGCACGTCTTACCCTGAATTATTGTTTCCTGGAACACGCCCAGGTTAACTTGTGACAGTCACAATTTCCCCAAAAACTCTGAGTTATCATTCATACTTGACACATTTGGACCCCGCTGCGCCCGTGTGCCTACCACACGTATATACGACATCATGAAAAACTGCTATATCCTGCGCACAGACAAAGAAAAAGCCACAAATAGTTCGCCTGCTTGCTATGAGTGGGCGTTTCATGTGCTCGTTGATATCATGGTTGGTGTGGACCACAGATATGATGATAGTGACACAAAATGCACTTTATTTTTAATGATGATGTTTCATGAAGCGTCCACAATTGCTTGTATCAACAGACCACATTGTTTGTGAAAATACAACAAAATATTAATAGTTTTATTATTATTATTTATCACTATTATAATTTGTGTTTTAAAATCACGTCTGCTGACTTTAACCAGCAGCGACAGGAGGACACGTGAAGCTTCACCCGTCCATTCGAAGCACGTTCACCAGCTTTACTCATAAAAACACCGCTGGAGCTTCCGCCTTGTTGTTGTGAGGCGATGTTTACATCTGACACTGCTTTGGTGTGTGCGCGTTGTAATGATCACCAGCGTCAAACACAAGCACTTGGCGTGGAGCTGGTCACGCGTGTGTGTTCTTCAGAATCCCCGTGTCTCCTATGAAGAGGAGCAATAGATTGTAAAGCCTGGTATTAAGTATATATGCGTTTTGTCTGTGTTGGGACTATCACCAGTTGATCTGGGCGTTATCTTAAAGCACATCTGTTGTTATACAGCTGACAAAGCAAAGAACGAAACATTTATCGATTGCGCGATGGAAACTTCAGCGGCTCAGTGGCGTAGTGAGATCGTCATCAGGCCAGAAGTTATTAGTGCTTCGGCTCGCTGTTTCGAGTCCCGGTCAAGATTTTTGTAGTATTTTCTTTTTTTTTAACCATTTAATTTATATTGAAGTCTCAACGTGATGCTGACACGGACACATGAACTCGGGAAGGGTTTTTGTAGGATTTTTATTTCAGCAAGACTTTCAGTAGATCACCGAACTTCACACACATGCGCTGTGTGAAAATGACGAATCTGCGACCAGCACTGCAACCCACCATCAACATCTGGAAAAAGGTAAACATATCGCCAGTTGATCTGGTCGCCAGTTAAACTGTAAGACCGGCATGTTGTGTACACTCTCTTGGCTGATAGGCAAGCCGTGTAGGTCAGTGAATTTAACGTGAGACCCAGAAAGGCAATGTCCTGTCTCGGTGTTAACACGCTCTTTTCCCTGTTCACCACAAACCCCAGATCGGCTAGGTGTGCCAGCACAACGCCTGTGTGCGCCACCGCCTCTTGCTCTGAGCGCGCCAGCAGCAGCCAGTCGTCCAGATAAGGGGCCACGCGTATGCCCCTCTCCATGAGGGGGGCTATAGCGGCGTCGACACATTTCACAATCACCCTCGGGCTCAGTGACCGGCCGAATGGGAGTACTAGGTTCTCGTACACTGTGTCCTGAAAAGCGAACCTCAGATATCTCCTGTGCGGAGGATAAATGGGAATGTGAAAATATGCGTCTTTCGGATCGATTCATGTGAACCAGTCCCCCGGCCGGATCAAACGTATCAGCGTTGAGTGTGTTAGCATGCAAAACTTGTATCTCCTGAGATACGAGTTCAAAATGCGAAGGTCCAGGATGGGACGTAAGCAACTCCCCCCTTTCTTTGGGACCAGGAAATACCTCGAATTGGTGTGGCACTATTCGTATGGCACTTTTGTTTAATAGAGCTGAAATGTAAATTGAAAAATTTGGAAAAATTGTGAGCATTGTACAGTATCTCTTTTATGTCCTCATTTTGTATCGTCGATGCTCAATAAACATACTATTAAAAAAAAGTGTGTGCGTCGCTTCTCTGTTCAATCTCACGTCCGTCTTGATAAAAGATCTGATAAGAGACTGTAAATCTGTGACATAAAATACACTGTACATTAACTTGTTCTCATACCTAACTTTTACTGTATTAAGACATAACTCCCTTCGCTGTAGTCAACGTCCCACAGAGTTCAAGATGCTGCCCCAGGTTCTGACAAGCCGTAGTTTTGTTTGGAGGATGCGCATGTTAACACAAACAGAACATACAGCCAATAGAGCAAAAACACAATTTTCTTTACTCCAATGAACAACAACACCAACCCACAAGACGTCAGCCGAGTCAAGGCTTTTTTATGAAACACAAAACTAAAACTGTCATGAAGTGATTTGCCCAGCAACTATCAGAGGAGGAGCTAAACTGGGAGCAGCTCCTCACCATTTCCTGATTCCAGGGCGTGGACTACGCCTGCGCACCATCAAGGAAGAACGAAGTCTAAACCAAGGCAACTCCCCCTTCATTATTGCCCGATCAAGTTATACCTACAGTTATAAAATATTGCAACCGCCGTCAGTGCGGTGCGACTCTTTCCTACCCTGTGCTGCTAGAGGGCAGCTGTGCTGTACTTTTTATACCTTTTCATTGCTTCTAAATAAATGCTTGTTGAACCAAACCGAGACCGGCTCTTCTCATATTTAGGATAAAAGAACACAACATTTGCTAGGCATGTACTGTCGGAAAGGACACAGGCCTAGGGAGAAACAGAGAGAGGAGGAGTAGAGATGACAGGAGAAGTGACTCAGGCAGTATAGGTGTGCACTGGTCTTGATAATAACATAATAATATATTTTTTTTAAAGAATAACCTCTGAACGGAACCAGTTGCTCATCCACGGTCACTTCAGCCCCGGGATGTAGAGCTGTGGCAGCCAGGCCACCCAAGCGTCCCAGACCTCTCGCATGGCTGCCAATTTGTCCGTGTCTCGTCTCACGTGTCTCGTCTCGCGGATGTTGAAGCGCAGCAGTCTGGAGTATGTGTGAAAGACTTATAGGGGCATCGTGGCATCCCATAGGCTGGCGGCGGCCTCACCCCGGGACCTGTACACACCCGCAAAGATCAGCAGCCCTACTTAGGCGCGCAGGTCGGTGTCGTCCATCCCTTTCTAGCCGTCGCCGTGTTTTCGACGACCATCCCGATTCGTCATCTCCAGAATGATGTTCTCTACCGTGACGAACAGGTGGAACGTACAGGTGGAACGTCGAGGCAAGTTCACTGGCGCGGGACATCGCGTGCATCATGAGGCCCGGGGGGACTCCAATGGATGTAGCGGCAGTGCATTGACCCTCAGCAGAGGAGGAGGAGGAGCATGCTAACGCCCTCGAGGACCATGCTATTTCTCCGTTTCTTGACAGGAAGGTCACTGTGAATTAGCCAGTGTGAATGGAGAGAGATGCCTGGATGGTCCTTGGAGCTCCGGAGAGGAGCTGGAGCTCGGTGGATGTGTATCCGAGCTTTACACACTGTGACTCGTCCGCTGTGGGTGGTGAGAGGGGTCGCCACTGGAGAGGGAGGTGTCTATCCCTGTGGGGGATTTTAGGATGAGTTCCTGCTGGGTGTAAATAATGGATAAAATAACACACGGTATACATGAGCTCCTGCTGGGCCTGGAGGGCCAGCCCGGGCCTGGTGTGACACACACACACACACTCTGGGTCTATCCGACCCAGGAACAATGCGAGGGTTAACAAGTAAAGTGTTTGTGCTTAGTGATTAGAGCAGGAATCACAGCGTGTAGATTATCTACTTCTGTGCACGAACAAGTATCTACTGTAGATATGGTGGAACGGTGCTTGTTCCTGCACATTTTTAATGCATTTGTGTTGAATTTGTGCATTTAGTCCCAGCCACTACTCTCCTTGTCTCTGTGGCTTTCCCAGCTGTGTGCTGAGTATACCATTCAATAATGATGTAATTTGACATGGTCAGCACTCCACCGTCCCTCTATCTTTCCAAGACAATTTTCCTGTCCCAAATGTACAAAGAGGTAATTTTATCAAGTTTTCTAAAAAACAACTTGGCAATAAATATTGTATTGATTTGCTAAGCATGATCGTTATTTAACCAACTCACTCATAGATATGTAAGTGGGGAGGGCGGTGTTGCAGCTAAAGGAGTAGGACGTGTTTCTCAGAGCTCCTGCAACAACTTTTTAAAAAACTATTTTAGGTACACCTTTTCCATCTTTCTTCGGTGTGGGTTTTCCCCACCTCCTTAATCTAAATTTAACGCCGTCTTTTCGCCGACCAAAATGCCTCAAAAAGCCAAACCACATGTACAACCGCCGCGGCCTGCTTCGCACACTGCATCCCCGCCTCGTAGTGATCCCCCCTCCTGCCTGGTCGAGGCCACAGGTGGGGCTCCATCACACGACTTCAAGGCCGAACTACTCTCGTCACTCCGTGTGGAAATGGCAGCTATTTTCAGAGCTGAACTTCAGGCTGCATCGACCGAGACCTTGTCAAGCATCAAGACTGAACTACAGGCAGTGAAATCGGAGTTATCCAGCAGCATTGCAAACATCCAGTCTGAGGTGCGCACTCTGAAGAACACCGTAGGTGAAATGGAGACATCGCTCTCCTCCTGCATCGATGACATTGCTACCATACAGGCTAAAGTGGAGCACCTGACAACTGAGCTGGCAAGACTGGACAATAAATGCGAAGATCTGGAGGCGAGATCGCGGCACGGTTAGTGGGAATTCCCGAAGATTTTTCCACTTTTTCTGCTGCTGCGGATGTTTCCTCTCTGCTCAAGGAGGCTTTTGAGCTGGAGAAAGAGCCACTCGTGGACCGCGCACATCGTACCCTCCAGCCGAAGCCGAAGCCGGGAGAGCGCCCTCGACCCATAATCGCTCGTCTTCACTATCATACAGACTGTGTGGACATATTGCGCCGAGCCAGAACCCAGCAGCGGATCAAGGTTGGAGAGCTGAGTTTCTCCGTCTTTCCCGATCACACTCCGAAGACGGCTCGTGCCCGAGCCGCCTTTAATGATGTTCGTCGCCGGCTCCGGGAGATACCAGGGATCCGCTACGGTCTGCTCTACCCGGCGCGGCTCCGGATCACTCACAACGGTGCGGAGAAGAGGTTTGACTCGGCGGAGGAGGCCAGCGCATTCATCAGGTCGCTCAACTTGTAAGAGAACCGTGATACACACCGGTGAGGAAGCAGTGACAGTTCATATTGACATTGACATTGACAGTTAATCTGTTTCCTCTTATTTTCATAAACACACAGTATGTGGTTTTCAGTTTAACTTGGTCTTGATTGGCTGTACCTTCTTGTCAAATGTTGCTAGACTTGCAGGAGCTTAACCCGAAGCTTTATAGTTATGCAAAAAGCCGAAAGTGTTCGCTTTAGGGATCTGACTCCTTGTGGAGTTAGCACTGGGTTCTCCATCGTTTGGGGATGGGGACGTTGTAAGTGCAGTTGGGGGGTGGGGGGGTGGTTCAATGTGTGTTTTTTTTTTTTTTTGTGTTTTTGTGTATTTTTTCTTTCTTTTTTCTTTTTCTTCTTCTCCCTTTTTCTCCTTCTTCCTTCCTTGGGGATCCGCATTCAGTCTATTTCTATCTCTAGGGATTTAACATATGGCCACCAATACTAATACTTCTGATGTCCCACTCACTGGATCATCTGTGAGACTCTTGAGCTGGAATATTAAAGGTATGGGGAGTCCAATTAAGAGATCAAAGATATTTGCTCATTTGAAACGTCTTAAAGCGGACTTAGTGTTCCTGCAGGAAACCCACATGCGTACTAAAGATCAGGTCAGACTTAAATGTCCCTGGGTTTCTGAGGTGTTTCACTCTTATTTCAACTCTAAGGCCAGAGGGGTCGCTATTTTAATTGGTAAGTCAATTCAGTTTTCAGCTTCTAAGGTGATCTAATTCCCAAAGTACTGTCTGTTAATTATCATCCTATTGTTATTTCTGACCATGCCCCTCTTTCTTTAGATATTCAGTTCTCTTCACAACCCCGGTACTCAACACCTTGGAGGTTTAATACATTACTTCTCTCAGATGATAAGTTCACCAAATTTATTACAACTAAAATAGATGAATGATATGGAACCAGTTTCATGTTCACTGCTGTGGGAATCATTAAAAGCATACTTGAGGGGACAAATTATTTCTTACTCTGCCCACTTAAATAAGTCCCGTAAAGCCAAATTGCAAGAAATCTCTATCAATATCACCAAATTGGACCAACAACTCGCTACTTGCCCCTCTCCCAGTTTACTTAAACAGCGTGTCGACTTACAGACTGAATTTGATCTCATCACCACTAGTGATGCAGAGCGACGTCTTTTACGATCACGCTCTACATATTATGAACATGGTGACAAGGCAAGTCGTCTTCTGGCTCATCAACTACGTCGCCAGGCTGCTTCACGTATGATCCCTCAAATAAAAGATTCATCTGGCTCATTGCATTAGGACCCCACCACCATTAATTCGGTCTTTCACTCATTCTATACCTCTTTATATAAATCTGAATCTCCACTTGACACCACTGAATTGAATTTATTCCTAGATAGCCTCATCTTCCCTGTGATAAGCTCAGATGCTGCAAAAGAACTTGACTCACCATTAACAGTAGAAGAAATCACTTTTGCTGCGAGAGGTATGCAAAATAACAAGGCTCCTGGCCCTGATGGATTTCCAGTGGAATTTTTTAAGAGATTTCAGGATAAATTGTCCCCTTTGCTACATGCTGTTTATAAGGAATCACTTGAACATTGCACTCTCCCTCCCACTTTAAGGCAAGCCTCCATAAGTCTCCTCTTAAAAAAAGATAAGGATCCGAATCTCTGAGGCTCATACAGACCTCTTTCATTGATAAATGTAGATGCTAAGATTCTTGCTAAAGCTTTGGCCTATCGCCTGGAGAACATTGTACCAACTATTGTCTCACAGGAGCAAACCGGATTTGTTAAGGGGCGACAGTTATTCTTTAACGTCCGAACACTCCTAAATATTATTTATTCTAAAACTGCCACAACAACACCTGAGGTAGTGATCTCGGTCGATGCTGAAAAAGCATTAAATAGGGTTGAATGGGACTATTTATTTACTGTACTAAAGAAGTTTGGACTGGGTAATGGGTTCATTTCGTGGATACGTCTCCTTTACACATCACCACAAGCAAATATTTCCACTAATGGCATTCAGTCCAATTTTTTTACTCTAACCCGTGGCCCCAGACAGGGGTGTCCCCTATCTCCTCTATTGTTTGCGCTAGCTATAGAGCCCCTGTCGATCTTTCTGAGGTCCTCCTCCACTTTTACTGGGATCTCACGATTGGGCACAGAATTTAAATTGTCACTTTATGCTGATGACTTATTGTTGTATGTCTCAGATCCTGTCCTTTCGATTCCCACAATCTTATCTGCTTTCCAGAGATTTGGTTCTTTCTCAGGCTATAAAGTGAATACTTCTAAAAGCGAATGCTATCCTGTCAATGCTTCAGCATCACAGCTCACACAATCAGATGTCCCTTTCAAAATGAGCCTTTCTGGCTTTAAGTATCTCGGGATCAACGTAACCAGAACGTTAAACTCTCTTTTTTCTGCTAATTTCTCACTTTTAATGTCTAAAATTAAGTCTGACCTCCAAAGATGGAAGAGCTTGCCTCTCTCGTTAATTGGAAGAATTAACGCGGTTAAAATGAACAATCTGCCCAAATTTCTTTTTTGTTCCATTGTCTCCCACTTTTCCTGCCAAAGCAGTTTTTTAAAACAATCGATCAGACTATTTCTGACTTCTTGTGGTGTGGAAAAGCTCCTAGGATCCGCAAATCCACACTTCAGAGATGTAAATTCAATGGCGGATTAGCACTCCCGAATTTTCAACTGTATTATTGGGCGACACACATTCAAAAAATTTCATTTTGGTTCAAGTCAGTGAATCTGCCATGGTGCCACCTAGAGGCACAGTCATGTGTTTCATCCTCCTTACCTGCTCTACCTCTTCTATTCCATCCAACCTCTCGAGCTTCACAAATAATCAAGTGGTTCACTCCACACTTAAAATTTGGTATCAGTTTAGGAAACACTTCAAATTTAAATCAACATCTACTTTAGCTCCTTTACTGAACAATCATTTATTTCAACCTCCACTTACAGATTCAACCTTTCTCACTTGGCATAATAGAGGCCTGAAATGTTTTAAAGATCTTTACAAAGATGGTATTTTTCGCAGCTTTACAAATCTCTCAGGAGAATTTCATCTCCCAACTTCTCATCTTTTTCGTTACTTTCAAATTAGACACTGCGCTAAAGCTTTGTTTCCATTTTTTCCCTCCTCGCCGCCGACCCTACAATGGGAGGTGCTTTTAAATCACGATCCACTTCAGAAATCACTCATCTCTAAAGTTTATAATGAACTTCTGTCTTTTGATTGCTCTCCAGTTACAAAAGTTAGGGCTGCCTGGGAAGATGAACTGGATCTAAATTTGGAGGATGACTGGTGGGACACTGCTCTTAAGAAAATTCATACAAGTTCATCCTGCGCTCGTCTCACACTTATACAATTTAAAGTTGTAGAGTCCACTTTTCTAAAGCGCGACTGTCGCAAATCTACCCCAGTATCACTGACAAATGCGACAAATGTCATGCCTCATCCTGCAATTTAACCCATATGTTCTACTCTTGTCCACTACTCTCTTGTTTTTGGCTGAACTATTTTGATACGATGTCAAAAATACTTTCAGTGATTATAAAAGTCTCCCCCCATGTTGCCATATTCGGGCTCCCAGAGGACCATAACCGGTTTACCTCTAATCTATTAGACATTTTAGCTTTCACTTCTTTACTGGCAAGACGCCACCTTCTTCTCAACTGGAAGTCAACTAAAGCTCCCTCTAGCACTCAGTGGCTCAACGACACCATGTCTTTCCTAAAGCTGGAAAAGATTAGATATTCGGTGAAAGGTAGCTCTAACAAATTTTATAGTAAGTGGCTTCCCTTTCTTACATTCTTTCACTCTCTCCAGTCTCTGCCCCCTGATTGACGGACCCCCCCCTCTCTCTCTCTCTTTTCTCTCTTTCTTCTTCCTTTTTATTCACTCATTTACTTATTCTTTTTTTTTTTTCTGTGTTTTCTTTTGTTTTTTGTTTTCCTTTTAATTTATTTATACTGTGCAGCTTTAATATTTTATTATTATTTAATAGAATTTACAGTTATCTATCTTTCATTATTATTATTATTTTCATTGAGTTGTGTATTGTATTGTTCGTATGACCACGTTCATGTGGTCCAGAAAATAAGAAAAATATCCTAGGAGGAAGACTGTATACCTTACTCTTAATCCATTGTGATGCACAGTGTTTTTATGGTGTCAATGTCTCTATATATTGTTAATTGTCTGACTGTAATTTTGAGATACCCAATGTAAATTTGACATTGCTTCCTGTTCTACTGTGCCATACCTTCTAATAAAAATATTAAAAAAAAAAAATAGATATGTAAGTGTGTCTCTATATATATCCTGATCATTTTTCAAATTCGTTGATGATTTTTAGAACTTCAGAGCGCGTGACACGCTCCGAACATGTGACGCGTTCTGACCTGTGATGTGTTTCGGATTGTGTGACGCGCTCAGAGCCTGTGACGCGTTCAGAACGTGTGACAGGTTCTGAACGAGTGACGTGTTCAGAGCGTGTGACGTGTTATGAATGAGTGACGTTCAGAGCGTGTGACGCGTTCAGGACGTGTGACGGGTTCAGAGCGTGTGACGCATTCTGAACGAGTAAGGTGTGACGGGTTCAGAGCGTGTTAAGTGTTCAGAACATGTGACGGGGTTCAGAAAGTGTTAAATGTTCAAAACGTGTGGAGCGCTCAGAGCGTGTGACACCCTCAAGACGTGTGACGAGTTCAGAGCGTGTGACGGGTTCAGAACGTGTGACAGGTTCAGAACGTAAATGGATTTAAATGGATTTGTATTTATATAGCGCTTTTTTAGTCTGATGAAGACCACTCAAAGCGCTAGGTACAGTTTCACATTCACCCATTCACACACACATTCATACAGTGCATCTACTTGCAGCACTTTTTTATTCTATGGGGGGCTATTGAGGGTTCAGCATCTTGCCCAAGGACACTTCGGCATGCAGATGGTTCAGGCTGGGGATCGAACCGCCGACCTTCAGGTTGGAGGACGACCACTCTACCCCTCAGCCACAGCCGCCCAACGTGTGACGGGTTCTGAACTAGTGACGTGTTCAGAGCGTGTGACGGGTTCTGAACAAGTGACGTGTTCAGAACGTGTGACGTGTTCTGAACGAGTGATGTTCAGAGCGTGTATCGCGTTCAGGACGTGTGACGGGAGATAAGCCTTTTTTGGAAGAAATGGTTAAATTCTTGAATTTTTCATCACACATCATCCCAAATGTCACTAAACAGCTGGAAACGGGGAGATAAGCCTTTTTTGGAAGCAATGGTTAACATTTCTGACTTTTTCATCACATATCAGCTCAAGTGTCAGAAAAGCGCTGGAAACAGGGAGATAAGCCTTTTTTGGAAGAAATGGTTAAATTCTTGAATTTTTCATCACACATCATCCCAAATGTCACTAAACAGCTGGAAACGGGGAGATAAGCGTTTTTTGGAAGCAATGGTTAACATTTTGACTTTTTCATCACATATCAGCTTAAGTGTCAGAAAAGCGCTGGAAACAGGGAGATAAGCCTTTTTTTGGAAGAAATGGTTAAATTCTTGAATTTCCATCACTCATCAGCCCAAATGTCAGAAAAGTGCTGGCAACGGGGAGATAAGCCTTTTTTGCCAACAATGGTTAAAATCTTGACTTTTTCATCACAGGTCAGCCCAAATTTCAGAAAAGCGCTGGACAGGGGGAGATAAGCCTTTTTTGGCAACAATGGTTAAAATCTTGACATTTTCATTAGACATCATCCCAAATGTCACTAAACAGCTGGAAACGGGGAGATAAGCCTTTTTTGGAAGCAATGGTTAACATTTCTGACTTTTTCATCACATATCAGCTCAAGTGTCAGAAAAGCGCTCGAAACAGGGAGATAAGCCTTTTTTGGAAGAAATGGTTCAATTCTTGAATTTTTCATCACACATCATCCCAAATGTCACTAAACAGCTGGAAACGGGGAGATAAGCCTTTTTTGGAAGCATTGATTAAGATTTCTGACTTTTTCATCACATGTCAGCCCAAGTGTCAGAAAAGCGCTGGAAACAGGGAGATAAGTCTTTTTTGGAAGAAATGGTTAAATTCTTGAATTTTTCATCACACATCATTCCAAATGTCACTAAACAGCTGGAAACGGGGAGATAAGCCTTTTTTGGAAGCAATGGTTAACATTTCTGACTTTTTCATCACATGTCAGCCCAAGTGTCACAAAAGCGCAGGAAACAGGTAGATAAGCCTTTTTTGGAAGAAATGGTTAAATTCTTGAATTTTTCATCACACATCGTCCCAAATGTCACTAAACAGCTGGAAACGGGGAGATAAGCCTTTTTTGGAAGCAATGGTTAACATTTTGACTTTTTCATCACATATCAGCTCCAGTGTCAGAAAAGCGCTGGAAACAGGGAGATATGCCTTTTTTTGGAAGAAATGGTTAAATTCTTGAATTTTTCATCACACATCATCCCAAATGTCACTTAACATCTGGAAACGGGGAGATAAGCCTTTTTTGGAAGCATTGATTAAGATTTCTGACTTTTTCATCACATGTCAGCCCAAGTGTCAATAAACAGTGGGAAACGGGGAGATAAGCCTTTTTTGGAAGCAATGGTTAAAATCTTGACATTTTCATTAGACATCATCCCAAATGTCACTAAACAGCTGGAACGGGAAGATAATCCTTTTTTGGAAGCATTGATTAAGATTTCTGACTTTTTCATCACATGTCAGCCCAAGTGTCAGAAAAGCGCAGGAAACGGATATAAGCCTTTTTTGGAAGAAATGGTTAAATTCTTGAATTTTTCATCACACATCTTCCCAAATGTCACTAAACAGCTGGAAACGGGGAGATAAGCCTTTTTTTGAAGCAATGGTTAACATTTTGACTTTTTCATCACATATCAGCCCAAGTTTCAGAAAAGCGCTGGAAACAGGGAGATAAGCCTTTTTTGGAAGAAATGGTTAAATTCTTGAATTTTTCATCACACATCGTCCCAAATGTCACTAAACAGCTGGAAACGGGGAGATAAGCCTTTTTTGGAAGCAATGGTTAACATCTCTGACTTTTTCATCACATATTAGTCCAAGTGTCAGAAAAGCGCTGGAAACAGGGAGATAAGCCTTTTTTGGAAGAAATGGTTAAATTCTTGAATTTTTCATCACACATCGTCCCAAATGTCACTAAACAGCTGGAAACGGGGAGATAAGCCTTTTTTGGAAGCAATGGTTAACATTTTGACTTTTTCATCACATATCAGCTCCAGTGTCAGAAAAGCGCTGGAAACAGGGAGATAAGCCTTTTTTGGAAGAAATGGTTAAATTCTTGAATTTTTCATCACACATCATCCCAAATGTCACTAAACAGCTGGAAACGGGGAGATAAGCCTTTTTTGGAAGCATTGATTAAGATTTCTGACTTTTTCATCACATGTCAGCCCAAGTGTCAATAAACAGTGGGAAACGGGGAGATAAGCCTTTTTTGGAAGCAATGGTTAACATTTTGACTTTTTCATCACATATCAGCTCCAGTGTCAGAAAAGCGCTGGAAACAGGGAGATATGCCTTTTTTTGGAAGAAATGGTTAAATTCTTGAATTTTTCATCACACATCATCCCAAATGTCACTAAACAGCTGGAAACGGGGAGATAAGCCTTTTTTGGAAGCAATGGTTAACATTTCTGACTTTTTCATCACATGTCAGCCCCAAGTGTCAGAAAAGCGCTGGAATTAGGGAGATAAGCCTTTTTTGGAAGAAATGGTTAAATTCTTGAATTTTTCATCACACATCATCCCAAATGTCACTAAACAGCTGGAAACGGGGAGATAAGCCTTTTTTGGAAGCAATGGTTAACATTTCTGACTTTTTCATCACATATCAGCTCAAGTGTCAGAAAAGCGCTCGAAACAGGGAGATAAGCCTTTTTTGGAAGAAATGGTTCAATTCTTGAATTTTTCATCACACATCATCCCAAATGTCAATAAACAGTTGGAAACGGGGAGATAAGCCTTTTTTGGAAGCAATGGTTAACATTTTGACTTTTTCATCACATATCAGCTTAAGTGTCAGAAAAGCGCTGGAAACAGGGAGATAAGCCTTTTTTTGGAAGAAATGGTTAAATTCTTGAATTTCCATCACTCATCAGCCCAAATGTCAGAAAAGTGCTGGCAACGGGGAGATAAGCCTTTTTTGCCAACAATGGTTAAAATGGTGACTTTTTCATCACAGGTCAGCCCAAATTTCAGAAAAACGCTGGACAGGGGGAGATAAGCCTTTTTTGGCAACAATGGTTAAAATCTTGACATTTTCATTAGACATCATCCCAAATGTCACTAAACAGCTGGAAACGGGGAGATAAGCCTTTTTTGGAAGCAATGGTTAACATTTCTGACTTTTTCATCACATATCAGCTCAAGTGTCAGAAAAGCGCTCGAAACAGGGAGATAAGCCTTTTTTGGAAGAAATGGTTCAATTCTTGAATTTTTCATCACACATCATCCCAAATGTCACTAAACAGCTGGAAACGGGGAGATAAGCCTTTTTTGGAAGCAATGGTTAACATTTTGACTTTTTCATCACATATCAGCTCCAGTGTCAGAAAAGCGCTGGAAACAGGGAGATATGCCTTTTTTTGGAAGAAATGGTTAAATTCTTGAATTTTTCATCACACATCATCCCAAATGTCACTAAACAGCTGGAAACGGGGAGATAAGCCTTTTTTGGAAGCATTGATTAAGATTTCTGACTTTTTCATCACATGTCAGCCCAAGTGTCAGAAAAGCGCTCGAAACAGGGAGATAAGCCTTTTTTGGAAACAATGGTTAAATTCTTGAATTTTTCATCACACATCATCCCAAATGTCACTAAACAGCTGGAAACGGGGAGATAAGCCTTTTTTGGAAGCAATGGTTAACATCTTGACTTTTTCATCACATATCAGCCCAAGTGTCAGAAAAGCGCTGGAAACAGGGAGATAAGCCTTTTTTGGAAGAAATGGTTAAATTCTTGAATTTTTCATCACACATCATCCCAAATGTCACTAAACAGCTGGAAACGGGGAGATAAGCCTTTTTTGGAAGCAATGGTTAACATTTTGACTTTTTCATCACATATCAGCTCAAGTGTCAGAAAAGTGCTGGAAACAGGGAGATAAGCCTTTTTTGGAAGCAATGGTTAAACTCTTGACTTTTCCATCACATATCAGCTCAAGTGTCAGAAAAGCGCTGGAAACAGGGAGATAAGCCTTTTTTGGAAGAAATGGTTAAATTCTTAAATTTTTCATCACACATTATCCCAAATGTCACTAAACAGCTGGAAACGGGGAGATAAGCCTTTTTTGGAAGCAATGGTTAACATCTTGACTTTTTCATCACATATCAGCTCAAGTGTCAGAAAAGCGCTGGAAACAGGGAGATAAGCCTTTTTTTGGAAGAAATGGTTAAATTCTTGAATTTTTCATCACACATCATCCCAAATGTCACTAAACAGCTGGAAACGGGGAGATAAGCCTTTTTTGGAAGCAATGGTTAACATCTTGACTTTTTCATCACATATCAGCTCAAGTGTCAGAAAAGCGCTGGAAACAGGGAGATAAGCCTTTTTTGGAAGCAATGGTTAAACTCTTGACTTTTTCATCACATATCAGCTCAAGTGTCAGAAAAGCGCTGGAAACAGGGAGATAAGCCTTTTTTTGGAAGAAATGGTTAAATTCTTGAATTTTTCATCACACATCATCCCAAATGTCACTAAACAGCTGGAAACGGGGAGATAAGCCTTTTTTGGAAGCATTGATTAAGATTTCTGACTTTTTCATCACATATCAGCCCAAGTGTCAGAAAAGCGCTGGAAACAGGGAGATAAGCCTTTTTTGGAAGAAATGGTTAAATTCTTGAATTTTTCATCACACATCATCCCAAATGTCACTAAACAGCTGGAAACGGGGAGATAAGCCTTTTTTGGAAGCAATGGTTAACATTTTGACTTTTTCATCACATATCAGCTCCAGTGTCAGAAAAGCGCTGGAAACAGGGAGATATGCCTTTTTTTGGAAGAAATGGTTAAATTCTTGAATTTTTCATCACACATCATCCCAAATGTCACTAAACAGCTGGAAACGGGGAGATAAGCCTTTTTTGGAAGCAATGGTTAACATTTTGACTTTTTCATCACATATCAGCTCCAGTGTCAGAAAAGCGCTGGAAACAGGGAGATAAGCCCTTTTTGGAAGAAATGGTTAAATTCTTGAATTTTTCATCACACATCATCCCAAATGTCACTAAACAGCTGGAAACGGGTAGATAAGCCTTTTTTGGAAGCAATGGTTAACATTTTGACTTTTTCATCACATATCAGCTCCATTGTCAGAAAAGCGCTGGAAACAGGGAGATATGCCTTTTTTTGGAAGAAATGGTTAAATTCTTGAATTTTTCATCACACATCATCCCAACTGTCACTTAACAGCTGGAAACGGGGAGATAAGCCTTTTTTGGAAGCATTGATTAAGATTTCTGACTTTTTCATCACATGTCAGCCCAAGTGTCACAAAAGCGCAGGAAACAGGTAGATAAGCCTTTTTTGGAAGAAATGGTTAAATTCTTGAATTTTTCATCACACATCGTCCCAAATGTCACTAAACAGCTGGAAACGGGGAGATAAGCCTTTTTTGGAAGCAATGGTTAACATTTTGACTTTTTCATCACATATCAGCTCCAGTGTCAGAAAAGCGCTCGAAACAGGGAGATAAGCCTTTTTTGGAAGAAATGGTTAAATTCTTGAATTTTTCATCACACATCATCCCAAATGTCACTAAACAGCTGGAAACGGGGAGATAAGCCTTTTTTGGAAGCATTGATTAAGATTTCTGACTTTTTCATCACATGTCAGCCCAAGTGTCAATAAACAGTGGGAAACGGGGAGATAAGCCTTTTTTGGAAGCAATGGTTAACATTTTGACTTTTTCATCACATATCAGCTCCAGTGTCAGAAAAGCGCTGGAAACAGGGAGATATGCCTTTTTTTGGAAGAAATGGTTAAATTCTTGAATTTTTCATCACACATCATCCCAAATGTCACTAAACAGCTGGAAACGGGGAGATAAGCCTTTTTTGGAAGCAATGGTTAACATTTCTGACTTTTTCATCACATGTCAGCCCCAAGTGTCAGAAAAGCGCTGGAATTAGGGAGATAAGCCTTTTTTGGAAGAAATGGTTAAATTCTTGAATTTTTCATCACACATCATCCCAAATGTCACTAAACAGCTGGAAACGGGGAGATAAGCCTTTTTTGGAAGCAATGGTTAACATTTCTGACTTTTTCATCACATATCAGCTCAAGTGTCAGAAAAGCGCTCGAAACAGGGAGATAAGCCTTTTTTGGAAGAAATGGTTCAATTCTTGAATTTTTCATCACACATCATCCCAAATGTCAATAAACAGTTGGAAACGGGGAGATAAGCCTTTTTTGGAAGCAATGGTTAACATTTTGACTTTTTCATCACATATCAGCTTAAGTGTCAGAAAAGCGCTGGAAACAGGGAGATAAGCCTTTTTTTGGAAGAAATGGTTAAATTCTTGAATTTCCATCACTCATCAGCCCAAATGTCAGAAAAGTGCTGGCAACGGGGAGATAAGCCTTTTTTGCCAACAATGGTTAAAATGGTGACTTTTTCATCACAGGTCAGCCCAAATTTCAGAAAAACGCTGGACAGGGGGAGATAAGCCTTTTTTGGCAACAATGGTTAAAATCTTGACATTTTCATTAGACATCATCCCAAATGTCACTAAACAGCTGGAAACGGGGAGATAAGCCTTTTTTGGAAGCAATGGTTAACATTTCTGACTTTTTCATCACATATCAGCTCAAGTGTCAGAAAAGCGCTCGAAACAGGGAGATAAGCCTTTTTTGGAAGAAATGGTTCAATTCTTGAATTTTTCATCACACATCATCCCAAATGTCACTAAACAGCTGGAAACGGGGAGATAAGCCTTTTTTGGAAGCAATGGTTAACATTTTGACTTTTTCATCACATATCAGCTCCAGTGTCAGAAAAGCGCTGGAAACAGGGAGATATGCCTTTTTTTGGAAGAAATGGTTAAATTCTTGAATTTTTCATCACACATCATCCCAAATGTCACTAAACAGCTGGAAACGGGGAGATAAGCCTTTTTTGGAAGAAATGGTTAAATTCTTGAATTTTTCATCACACATCATCCCAAATGTCACTAAACAGCTGGAAACGGGGAGATAAGCCTTTTTTGGAAGCAATGGTTAACATTTCTGACTTTTTCATCACATATCAGCTCAAGTGTCAGAAAAGCGCTCGAAACAGGGAGATAAGCCTTTTTTGGAAGAAATGGTTAAATTCTTGAATTTTTCATCACACATCATCCCAAATGTCACTAAACAGCTGGAAACGGGGAGATAAGCCTTTTTTGGAAGCAATGGTTAACATTTCTGACTTTTTCATCACATATCAGCTCAAGTGTCAGAAAAGCGCTGGAAACAGGGAGATAAGCCTTTTTTGGAAGAAATGGTTAAATTCTTAAATTTTTCATCACACATTATCCCAAATGTCACTAAACAGCTGGAAACGGGGAGATAAGCCTTTTTTGGAAGCAATGGTTAACATCTTGACTTTTTCATCACATATCAGCTCAAGTGTCAGAAAAGCGCTGGAAACAGGGAGATAAGCCTTTTTTTGGAAGAAATGGTTAAATTCTTGAATTTTTCATCATACATCATCCCAAATGTCACTAAACAGCTGGAAACGGGGAGATAAGCCTTTTTTGGAAGCAATGGTTAACATCTTGACTTTTTCATCACATATCAGCTCAAGTGTCAGAAAAGCGCTGGAAACAGGGAGATAAGCCTTTTTTGGAAGCAATGGTTAAACTCTTGACTTTTTCATCACATATCAGCTCAAGTGTCAGAAAAGCGCTGGAAACAGGGAGATAAGCCTTTTTTTGGAAGAAATGGTTAAATTCTTGAATTTTTCATCACACATCATCCCAAATGTCACTAAACAGCTGGAAACGGGGAGATAAGCCTTTTTTGGAAGCATTGATTAAGATTTCTGACTTTTTCATCACATATCAGCCCAAGTGTCAGAAAAGCGCTGGAAACAGGGAGATAAGCCTTTTTTGGAAGAAATGGTTAAATTCTTGAATTTTTCATCACACATCATCCCAAATGTCACTAAACAGCTGGAAACGGGGAGATAAGCCTTTTTTGGAAGCAATGGTTAACATTTTGACTTTTTCATCACATATCAGCTCCAGTGTCAGAAAAGCGCTGGAAACAGGGAGATATGCCTTTTTTTGGAAGAAATGGTTAAATTCTTGAATTTTTCATCACACATCATCCCAAATGTCACTAAACAGCTGGAAACGGGGAGATAAGCGTTTTTTGGAAGCAATGGTTAACATTTTGACTTTTTCATCACACATCAGCTTAAGTGTCAGAAAAGCGCTGGAAACAGGGAGATAAGCCTTTTTTTGGAAGAAATGGTTAAATTCTTGAATTTCCATCACTCATCAGCCCAAATGTCAGAAAAGTGCTGGCAACTGGGAGATAAGCCTTTTTTGCCAACAATGGTTAAAATCTT
This sequence comes from Limanda limanda, assembly GCF_963576545.1. Classification (NCBI taxonomy): domain Eukaryota; kingdom Metazoa; phylum Chordata; class Actinopteri; order Pleuronectiformes; family Pleuronectidae; genus Limanda; species Limanda limanda. The sequence continues at coordinate 26,462,969 of NC_083651.1, forward strand.
GACTTTTTCATCACAGGTCAGCCCAAATTTCAGAAAAGCGCTGGAAAGGGGGAGATAAGCCTTTTTTGGCAACAATGGTTAAAATCTTGACATTTTCATTAGACATCATCCCAAATGTCACTAAACAGCTGGAAACGGGGAGATAAGCCTTTTTTGGAAGCAATGGTTAGCATCTTGACTTTTTCATCACATATCAGCTCAAGTGTCAGAAAAGCGCTGGAAACAGGGAGATAAGCCTTTTTTTGTAAGAAATGGTTAAATTCTTGAATTTTTCATCACACATCATCCCAAATGTCACTAAACAGCTGGAAACGGGGAGATAAGCCTTTTTTGGAAGCAATGGTTAACATCTTGACTTTTTCATCACATGTCAGCTCAAGTGTCAGAAAAGCGCTGGAAACAGGGAGATAAGCCTTTTTTTGTAAAAAATGGTTAAATTCTTGAATTTTTCATCACACATTATCCCAAATGTCACTAAACAGCTGGAAACGGGGAGATAAGCCTTTTTTGGAAGCAATGGTTAACATCTTGACTTTTTCATCACATATCAGCTCAAGTGTCAGAAAAGCGCTGGAAACAGGGAGATAAGCCTTTTTTTGGAAGAAATGGTTAAATTCTTGAATTTTTCATCACACATTATCCCAAATGTCACTAAACAGCTGGAAACGGGGAGATAAGCCTTTTTTGGAAGCAATGGTTAACATCTTGACTTTTTCATCACATATCAGCTCAAGTGTCAGAAAAGCGCTGGAAACAGGGAGATAAGCATTTTTTGGAAGCAATGGTTAAACTCTTGACTTTTTCATCACATATCAGCTCAAGTGTCAGAAAAGCGCTGGAAACAGGGAGATAAGCCTTTTTTTGGAAGAAATGGTTAAATTCTTGATTTTTTCATCACACATCATCCCAAATGTCACTAACCAGCTGGAAACGGGGAGATAAGCCTTTTTTGGAAGCAATGGTTAACATTTCTGACTTTTTCATCACATATCAGCTCAAGTGTCAGAAAAGCGCTGGAAACAGGGAGATAAGCCTTTTTTGGAAGAAATGGTTAAATTCTTGAATTTTTCATCACACATCATCCCAAATGTCAATAAACAGTTGGAAACGGGGAGATAAGCCTTTTTTGGAAGCAATGGTTAACATTTTGACTTTTTCATCACATATCAGCTCCAGTGTCAGAAAAGCGCTGGAAACAGGGAGATATGCCTTTTTTTGGAAGAAATGGTTAAATTCTTGAATTTTTCATCACATATCATCCCAAATGTCACTAAACAGCTGGAAACGGGGAGATAATCCTTTTTTGGAAGCAATGGTTAACATTTTGACTTTTTCATCACATATCAGCTCCAGGGATAGAAAAGCGCTGGAAACAGGGAGATATGCCTTTTTTTGGAAGAAATGGTTAAATTCTTGAATTTTTCATCACACATCATCCCAAATGTCACTTAACAGCTGGAAACGGGAAGATAATCCTTTTTTGGAAGCATTGATTAAGATTTCTGACTTTTTCATCACATGTCAGCCCAAGTGTCAGAAAAGCTGGAAACAGGGAGATAAGCCTTTTTTGGAAGAAATGGTTAAATTCTTGAATTTTTCATCACACATCATCCCAAATGTCACTAAACAGCTGGAAACGGGGAGATAAGCGTTTTTTGGAAGCAATGGTTAACATTTTGACTTTTTCATCACATATCAGCTTAAGTGTCAGAAAAGCGCTGGAAACAGGGAGATAAGCCTTTTTTTGGAAGAAATGGTTAAATTCTTGAATTTCCATCACTCATCAGCCCAAATGTCAGAAAAGTGCTGGCAACTGGGAGATAAGCCTTTTTTGCCAACAATGGTTAAAAGCTTGACTTTTTCATCACAGGTCAGCCCAAATTTCAGAAAAGCGCTGGAAAGGGGGAGATAAGCCTTTTTTGGCAACAATGGTTAAAATCTTGACATTTTCATTAGACATCATCCCAAATGTCACTAAACAGCTGGAAACGGGGAGATAAGCCTTTTTTGGAAGCAATGGTTAGCATCTTGACTTTTTCATCACATATCAGCTCAAGTGTCAGAAAAGCGCTGGAAACAGGGAGATAAGCCTTTTTTTGTAAGAAATGGTTAAATTCTTGAATTTTTCATCACACATCATCCCAAATGTCACTAAACAGCTGGAAACGGGGAGATAAGCCTTTTTTGGAAGCAATGGTTAACATCTTGACTTTTTCATCACATATCAGCTCAAGTGTCAGAAAAGCGCTGGAAACAGGGAGATAAGCCTTTTTTGGAAGAAATGGTTAAATTCTTAAATTTTTCATCACACATCATCCCAAATGTCACTAAACAGCTGGAAACGGGGAGATAAGCCTTTTTTGGAAGCAATGGTTAACATCTTGACTTTTTCATCACATATCAGCCCAAGTGTCAGAAAAGCGCTGGAAACAGGGAGATAAGCCTTTTTTTGGAAAAAATGGTTAAATTCTTGAATTTCCATCACTCATCAGCCCAAATGTCAGAAAAGTGCTGGCAACGGGGAGATAAGCCTTTTTTGCCAACAATGGATAAAATCTTGACTTTTTCATCACAGGTCAGCCCAAATTTCAGAAAAGCGCTGGAAAGGGGGAGATAAGCCTTTTTTGGAAGAAATGGTTCAATTCTTGAATTTTTCATCACACATCATTCCAAATGTCAATAAACAGTTGGAAACGGGGAGATAAGCCTTTTTTGGAAGCAATGGTTAACATTTTGACTTTTTCATCACATATCAGCTCCAGTGTCAGAAAAGCGCTGGAAAGGGGGAGATAAGCCTTTTTTGGAAGAAATGGTTATATTCTTGAATTTTTCATCACACATCATTCCAAATGTCAATAAACAGTTGGAAACGGGGAGATAAGCCTTTTTTGGAAGCAATGGTTAACATTTTTACTTTTTCATCACATATCAGCTCCAGTGTCAGAAAAGCGCTGGAAACAGGGTGATATGCCTTTTTTTGGAAGAAATGGTTAAATTCTTGAATTTTTCATCACACATCATCCCAAATGTCACTAAACAGCTGGAAACGGGGAGATAAGCCGTTTTTGGAAGCAATGGTTAACATTTCTGACTTTTTCATCACATATCAGCTCAAGTGTCAGAAAAGCGCTCGAAACAGGGAGATAAGCCTTTTTTGGAAGAAATGGTTAAATTCTTGAATTTTTCATCACACATCATCCCAAATGTCACTTAACAGCTGGAAACGGGGAGATAAGCCTTTTTTGGAAGCAATGGTTAACATTTCTGACTTTTTCATCACATATCAGCTCAAGTGTCAGAAAAGCGCTGGAAACAGGGAGATAAGCCTTTTTTGGAAGAAATGGTTAAATTCTTAAATTTTTCATCACACATCATCCCAAATGTCACTAAACAGCTGGAAACGGGGAGATAAGCCTTTTTTGGAAGCAATGGTTAACATCTTGACTTTTTCATCACATATCAGCTCAAGTGTCAGAAAAGCGCTGGAAACAGGGAGATAAGCCTTTTTTTGGAAGAAATGGTTAAATTCTTGAATTTTTCATCACACATCATCCCAAATGTCACTAAACAGCTGGAAACGGGGAGATAAGCCTTTTTTGGAAGCAATGGTAAACATCTTGACTTTTTCATCACATATCAGCTCAAGTGTCAGAAAAGCGCTGGAAACAGGGAGATAAGCCTTTTTTGGAAGCAATGGTTAAACTCTTGACTTTTTCATCACATATCAGCTCAAGTGTCAGAAAAGCGCTGGAAACAGGGAGATAAGCCTTTTTTTGGAAGAAATAGTTAAATTCTTGAATTTTTCATCACACATCATCCCAAATGTCACTAACCAGCTGGAAACGGGGAGATAAGCCTTTTTTGGAAGCAATGGTTAACATTTCTGACTTTTTCATCACATATCAGCTCAAGTGTCAGAAAAGCGCTGGAAACAGGGAGATAAGCCTTTTTTGGAAGAAATGGTTAAATTCTTGAATTTTTCATCACACATCATCCCAAATGTCAAAAAACAGTTGGAAATGGGGAGATAAGCCTTTTTTGGAAGCAATGGTTAACATTTTGACTTTTTCATCACATATCAGCTCCAGTGTCAGAAAAGCGCAGGAAACAGGGAGATGTGCCTTTTTTTGGAAGAAATGGTTCAATTCTTGAATTTTTCATCAGACATCATCCCAAATGTCACTAAACAGCTGGAAACGGGGAGATAAGCCTTTTTTGGAAGCATTGATTAAGATTTCTGACTTTTTCATCACGTCAGCCCAAGTGTCAGAAAAGCGCTGGAAACAGGGAGATAAGCCTTTTTTGGAAGAAATGGTTAAATTCTTGAATTTTTCATCACACATCATCCAAAATGTCACTAAACAGCTGGAAACGGGGAGATAAGCCTTTTTTGGAAGCAATGGTTAACATTTTGACTTTTTCATCACATATCAGCTCCAGTGTCAGAAAAGCGCTGGAAACAGGGAGATCTGCCTTTTTTTGGAAGAAATGGTTAAATTCTCGAATTTTTCATCACACATCATCCCAAATGTCACTAAACAGCTGGAAACGGGGAGATAAGACTTTTTTGGAAGCAATGGTTAACATTTTGACTTTTTCATCACATATCAGCTCCAGTGTCAGAAAAGCGCTGGAAACAGGGAGATCTGCCTTTTTTTGGAAGAAAAGGTTAAATTCTTGAATTTTTCATCACACATCATCCCAAATGTCACTAAACAGCTGGAAACGGGGAGATAAGCCTTTTTTGGAAGCATTGATTAAGATTTCTGACTTTTTCATCACATGTCAGCCCAAGTGTCAGAAAAGCGCTGGAAACAGGGAGATCTGCCTTTTTTTGGAAGAAATGGTTAAATTCTTGAATTTTTCATCACACATCATCCCAAATGTAACTAAACAGCTGGAAACGGGGAGATAAGCCTTTTTTGGAAGCATTGATTAAGATTTCTGACTTTTTCATCACATGTCAGCCCAAGTGTCAGAAAAGCGCTGGAAACAGGGAGATAAGCCTTTTTTGGAAGAAATGGTTAAATTCTTGAATTTTTCATCACACATCATCCCAAATGTCACTAAACAGCTGGAAACGGGGAGATAAGCCTTTTTTGGAAGCATTGATTAAGATTTCTGACTTTTTCATCACATGTCAGCCAAAGTGTCAGAAAAGCGCTGGAAACAGGGAGATCTGCCTTTTTTTTGGAAGAAAAGGTTAAATTCTTGAATTTTTCATCACACATCATCCCAAATGTCACTAAACAGCTGGAAACGGGGAGATAAGCCTTTTTTGGAAGCAATGGTTAACATTTTGACTTTTTCATCACATATCAGCTCCAGTGTCAGAAAAGCGCTGGAAACAGGGAGATCTGCCTTTTTTTGGAAGAAAAGGTTAAATTCTTATATTTTTCATCACACATCATCCCAAATGTCACTTAACAGCTGGAAACGGGGAGATAAGCCTTTCTTGGAAGCATTGATTAAGATTTCTGACTTTTTCATCACATATCAGCTCCAGTGTCAGAAAAGCGCTGGAAACAGGGAGATCTGCCTTTTTTTGGAAGAAATGGTTAAATTCTTGAATTTTGCATCACACATCATCCCAAATGTCACTAAACAGCTGGAAACGGGGAGATAAGCCTTTTTTGGAAGCAATGGTTAACATTTTGACTTTTTCATCACATATCAGCTCCAGTGTCAGAAAAGCGCTGGAAACAGGGAGATAAGCCTTTTTTGGAAGAAATGGTTAAATTCTCGAATTTTTCATCACACATCATCCCAAATGTCACTAAACAGCTGGAAACGGGGAGATAAGCCTTTTTTGGAAGCAATGGTTAACATTTTGACTTTTTCATCACATATCAGCTCCAGTGTCAGAAAAGCGCTGGAAACAGGGAGATCTGCCTTTTTTTGGAAGAAATGGTTAAATTCTCGAATTTTTCATCACACATCATCCCAAATGTCACTAAACAGCTGGAAACGGGGAGATAAGCCTTTTTTGGAAGCAATGGTTAACATTTTGACTTTTTCATCACATATCAGCTCCAGTGTCAGAAAAGCGCTGGAAACAGGGAGATCTGCCTTTTTTTGGAAGAAAAGGTTAAATTCTTATATTTTTCATCACACATCATCCCAAATGTCACTTAACAGCTGGAAACGGGGAGATAAGCCTTTTTTGGAAGCATTGATTAAGATTTCTGACTTTTTCATCACATGTCAGCCCAATTGTCAGAAAAGCGCTGGAAACAGGGAGATAAGCCTTTTTTGGAAGAAATGGTTAAATTCTCGAATTTTTCATCACACATCATCCCAAATGTCACTAAACAGCTGGAAACGGGGAGATAAGCCTTTTTTGGAAGCAATGGTTAACATTTTGACTTTTTCATCACATATCAGCTCCAGTGTCAGAAAAGCGCTGGAAACAGGGAGATCTGCCTTTTTTTGGAAGAAATGGTTAAATTCTCGAATTTTTCATCACACATCATCCCAAATGTCACTAAACAGCTGGAAACGGGGAGATAAGCCTTTTTTGGAAGCAATGGTTAACATTTTGACTTTTTCATCACATATCAGCTCCAGTGTCAAAAAAGCGCTGGAAACAGGGAGATCTGCCTTTTTTTGGAAGAAAAGGTTAAATTCTTGAATTTTTCATCACACATCATCCCAAATGTCACTAAACAGCTGGAAACGGGGAGATAAGCCTTTTTTGGAAGCATTGATTAAGATTTCTGACTTTTTCATCACATGTCAGCCCAAGTGTCAGAAAAGCGCTGGAAACAGGGAGATCTGCCTTTTTTTGGAAGAAATGGTTAAATTCTTGAATTTTTCATCACGCATCATCCCAAATGTCACTAAACAGCTGGAAACGGGGAGATAAGCCTTTTTTGGAAGCAATGGTTAACATTTTGACTTTTTCATCACATATCAGCTCCAGTGTCAGAAAAGCGCTGGAAACAGGGAGATCTGCCTTTTTTTGGAAGAAAAGGTTAAATTCTTGAATTTTTCATCACACATCATCCCAAATGTCACTAAACAGCTGGAAACGGGGAGATAAGCCTTTTTTGGAAGCAATGGTTAACATTTTGACTCTTTCATCACATATCAGCTCCAGTGTCAGAAAAGCGCTGGAAACAGGCAGATATGCCTTTTTTTGGAAGAAAAGGTTAAATTCTTGAATTTTTCATCACACATCATCCCAAATGTCACTTAACAGCTGGAAACGGGGAGATAAGCCTTTTTTGGAAGCATTGATTAAGATTTCTGACTTTTTCATCACATGTCAGCCCAATTGTCAGAAAAGCGCTGGAAACAGGGAGATAAGCCTTTTTTGGAAGAAATGGTTAAATTCTCGAATTTTTCATCACACATCATCCCAAATGTCACTAAACAGCTGGAAACGGGGAGATAAGCCTTTTTTGGAAGCAATGGTTAACATTTTGACTTTTTCATCACATATCAGCTCCAGTGTCAGAAAAGCGCTGGAAACAGGGAGATCTGCCTTTTTTTGGAAGAAATGGTTAAATTCTCGAATTTTTCATCACACATCATCCCAAATGTCACTAAACAGCTGGAAACGGGGAGATAAGCCTTTTTTGGAAGCAATGGTTAACATTTTGACTTTTTCATCACATATCAGCTCCAGTGTCAGAAAAGCGCTGGAAACAGGGAGATCTGCCTTTTTTTGGAAGAAAAGGTTAAATTCTTGAATTTTTCATCACACATCATCCCAAATGTCACTAAACAGCTGGAAACGGGGAGATAAGCCTTTCTTGGAAGCATTGATTAAGATTTCTGACTTTTTCATCACATATCAGCTCCAGTGTCAGAAAAGCGCTGGAAACAGGGAGATCTGCCTTTTTTTGGAAGAAATGGTTAAATTCTTGAATTTTGCATCACACATCATCCCAAATGTCACTAAACAGCTGGAAACGGGGAGATAAGCCTTTTTTGGAAGCAATGGTTAACATTTTGACTTTTTCATCACATATCAGCTCCAGTGTCAGAAAAGCGCTGGAAACAGGGAGATAAGCCTTTTTTGGAAGAAATGGTTAAATTCTCGAATTTTTCATCACACATCATCCCAAATGTCACTAAACAGCTGGAAACGGGGAGATAAGCCTTTTTTGGAAGCAATGGTTAACATTTTGACTTTTTCATCACATATCAGCTCCAGTGTCAGAAAAGCGCTGGAAACAGGGAGATCTGCCTTTTTTTGGAAGAAATGGTTAAATTCTCGAATTTTTCATCACACATCATCCCAAATGTCACTAAACAGCTGGAAACGGGGAGATAAGCCTTTTTTGGAAGCAATGGTTAACATTTTGACTTTTTCATCACATATCAGCTCCAGTGTCAGAAAAGCGCTGGAAACAGGGAGATCTGCCTTTTTTTGGAAGAAAAGGTTAAATTCTTGAATTTTTCATCACACATCATCCCAAATGTCACTAAACAGCTGGAAACGGGGAGATAAGCCTTTCTTGGAAGCATTGATTAAGATTTCTGACTTTTTCATCACATATCAGCTCCAGTGTCAGAAAAGCGCTGGAAACAGGGAGATCTGCCTTTTTTTGGAAGAAATGGTTAAATTCTTGAATTTTGCATCACACATCATCCCAAATGTCACTAAACAGCTGGAAACGGGGAGATAAGCCTTTTTTGGAAGCAATGGTTAACATTTTGACTTTTTCATCACATATCAGCTCCAGTGTCAGAAAAGCGCTGGAAACAGGGAGATCTGCCTTTTTTTGGAAGAAATGGTTAAATTCTTGAATTTTTCCATCACACATCATCCCAAATGTCACTAAACAGCTGGACACGGGGAGATAAGCCTTTTTTGGAAGCATTGATTAAGATTTCTGACTTTTTCATCACATGTCAGCCCAAGTGTCAGAAAAGCGCTGGAAACAGGGAGATAAGCCTTTTTTGGAAGAAATGGTTTAATTCTTGAATTTTTCATCACACATCATCCCAAATGTCACTAAACAGCTGGAAACGGGGAGATAAGCCTTTTTTGGAAGCAATGGTTAACATTTTGACTTTTTCATCACATATCAGCTCCAGTGTCAGAAAAGCGCTGGAAACAGGGAGATCTGCCTTTTTTTGGAAGAAAAGGTTAAATTCTTGAATTTTTCATCACACATCATCCCAAATGTCACTAAACAGCTGGAAACGGGGAGATAAGCCTTTTTTGGAAGCATTGATTAAGATTTCTGACTTTTTCATCACATGTCAGCCCAGGTGTCAGAAAAGCGCTGGAAACAGGGAGATAAGCCTTTTTTGGAAGAAATGGTTAAATTCTCGAATTTTTCATCACACATCATCCCAAATGTCACTAAACAGCTGGAAACGGGGAGATAAGCCTTTTTTGGAAGCAATGGTTAACATTTTGACTTTTTCATCACATATCAGCTCCAGTGTCAGAAAAGCGCTGGAAACAGGGAGATATGCCTTTTTTTGGAAGAAATGGTTAAATTCTTGAATTTTTCATCACACATCATCCCAAATGTCACTAAACAGCTGGAAACGGGGAGATAAGCCTTTTTTGGAAGAAATGGTTAAATTCTTGAATTTTTCATCACACATCATCCCAAATGTCACTAAACAGCTGGAAACGGGGAGATAAGCCTTTTTTGGAAGCAATGGTTAACATTTCTGACTTTTTCATCACATATCAGCTCAAGTGTCAGAAAAGCGCTCGAAACAGGGAGATAAGCCTTTTTTGGAAGAAATGGTTAAATTCTTGAATTTTTCATCACACATCATCCCAAATGTCACTAAACAGCTGGAAACGGGGAGATAAGCCTTTTTTGGAAGCAATGGTTAACATTTCTGACTTTTTCATCACATATCAGCTCAAGTGTCAGAAAAGCGCTGGAAACAGGGAGATAAGCCTTTTTTGGAAGAAATGGTTAAATTCTTAAATTTTTCATCACACATTATCCCAAATGTCACTAAACAGCTGGAAACGGGGAGATAAGCCTTTTTTGGAAGCAATGGTTAACATCTTGACTTTTTCATCACATATCAGCTCAAGTGTCAGAAAAGCGCTGGAAACAGGGAGATAAGCCTTTTTTTGGAAGAAATGGTTAAATTCTTGAATTTTTCATCATACATCATCCCAAATGTCACTAAACAGCTGGAAACGGGGAGATAAGCCTTTTTTGGAAGCAATGGTTAACATTTTGACTTTTTCATCACATATCAGCTCCAGTGTCAGAAAAGCGCTGGAAACAGGGAGATAAGCCTTTTTTGGAAGAAATGGTTAAATTCTCGAATTTTTCATCACACATCATCCCAAATGTCACTAAACAGCTGGAAACGGGGAGATAAGCCTTTTTTGGAAGCAATGGTTAACATTTTGACTTTTTCATCACATATCAGCTCCAGTGTCAGAAAAGCGCTGGAAACAGGGAGATCTGCCTTTTTTTGGAAGAAATGGTTAAATTCTCGAATTTTTCATCACACATCATCCCAAATGTCACTAAACAGCTGGAAACGGGGAGATAAGCCTTTTTTGGAAGCAATGGTTAACATTTTGACTTTTTCATCACATATCAGCTCCAGTGTCAGAAAAGCGCTGGAAACAGGGAGATCTGCCTTTTTTGGAAGAAAAGGTTAAATTCTTGAATTTTTCATCACACATCATCCCAAATGTCACTAAACAGCTGGAAACGGGGAGATAAGCCTTTCTTGGAAGCATTGATTAAGATTTCTGACTTTTTCATCACATATCAGCTCCAGTGTCAGAAAAGCGCTGGAAACAGGGAGATCTGCCTTTTTTTGGAAGAAATGGTTAAATTCTTGAATTTTGCATCACACATCATCCCAAATGTCACTAAACAGCTGGAAACGGGGAGATAAGCCTTTTTTGGAAGCAATGGTTAACATTTTGACTTTTTCATCACATATCAGCTCCAGTGTCAGAAAAGCGCTGGAAACAGGGAGATCTGCCTTTTTTTGGAAGAAATGGTTAAATTCTTGAATTTTTCCATCACACATCATCCCAAATGTCACTAAACAGCTGGACACGGGGAGATAAGCCTTTTTTGGAAGCATTGATTAAGATTTCTGACTTTTTCATCACATGTCAGCCCAAGTGTCAGAAAAGCGCTGGAAACAGGGAGATAAGCCTTTTTTGGAAGAAATGGTTTAATTCTTGAATTTTTCATCACACATCATCCCAAATGTCACTAAACAGCTGGAAACGGGGAGATAAGCCTTTTTTGGAAGCAATGGTTAACATTTTGACTTTTTCATCACATATCAGCTCCAGTGTCAGAAAAGCGCTGGAAACAGGGAGATCTGCCTTTTTTTGGAAGAAAAGGTTAAATTCTTGAATTTTTCATCACACATCATCCCAAATGTCACTAAACAGCTGGAAACGGGGAGATAAGCCTTTTTTGGAAGCATTGATTAAGATTTCTGACTTTTTCATCACATGTCAGCCCAGGTGTCAGAAAAGCGCTGGAAACAGGGAGATAAGCCTTTTTTGGAAGAAATGGTTAAATTCTCGAATTTTTCATCACACATCATCCCAAATGTCACTAAACAGCTGGAAACGGGGAGATAAGCCTTTTTTGGAAGCAATGGTTAACATTTTGACTTTTTCATCACATATCAGCTCCAGTGTCAGAAAAGCGCTGGAAACAGGGAGATCTGCCTTTTTTTGGAAGAAAAGGTTAAATTCTTGAATTTTTCATCACACATCATCCCAAATGTCTCTAAACAGCTGGAAACGGGGAGATAAGCCTTTTTTGGAAGCATTGATTAAGATTTCTGACTTTTTCATCACATGTCAGCCCAGATGTCAGAAAAGCGCTGGAAACAGGGAGATAAGCCTTTTTTGGAAGAAATGGTTAAATTCTCGAATTTTTCATCACACATCATCCCAAATGTCACTAAACAGCTGGAAACGGGGAGATAAGCCTTTTTTGGAAGCAATGGTTAACATTTTGACTTTTTCATCACATATCAGCTCCAGTGTCAGAAAAGCGCTGGAAACAGGGAGATCTGCCTTTTTTTGGAAGAAAAGGTTAAATTCTTGAATTTTTCATCACACATCATCCCAAATGTCACTAAACAGCTGGAAACGGGGAGATAAGCCTTTTTTGGAAGCATTGATTAAGATTTCTGACTTTTTCATCACATGTCAGCCCAAGTGTCAGAAAAGCGCTGGAAACAGGGAGATAAGCCTTTTTTGGAAGAAATGGTTAAATTCTCGAATTTTTCATCACACATCATCCCAAATGTCACTAAACAGCTGGAAACGGGGAGATAAGCCTTTTTTGGAAGCAATGGTTAACATTTTGACTTTTTCATCACATATCAGCTCCAGTGTCAGAAAAGCGCTGGAAACAGGGAGATCTGCCTTTTTTTGGAAGAAATGGTTAAATTCTTGAATTTTTCATCACACATCATCCCAAATGTCACTAAACAGCTGGAAACGGGGAGATAAGCCTTTTTTGGAAGCATTGATTAAGATTTCTGACTTTTTCATCACATGTCAGCCCAGGTGTCAGAAAAGCACTGGAAACAGGGAGATAAGCCTTTTTTGGAAGAAATGGTTAAATTCTCGAATTTTTCATCACACATCATCCCAAATGTCACTAAACAGCTGGAAAAGGGGAGATAAGCCTTTTTTGGAAGCATTGATTAAGATTTCTGACTTTTTCATCACATGTCAGCCCAGGTGTCAGAAAAGCGCTGGAAACAGGGAGATAAGCCTTTTTTGGAAGAAATGGTTAAATTCTTGAATTTTTCATCACACATCATCCCAAATGTCACTAAACAGCTGGAAACGGGGAGATAAGCCTTTTTTGGAAGCAATGGTAAACATTTTGACTTTTTCATCACATATCAGCTCCAGTGTCAGAAAAGCGCTGGAAACAGGGAGATCTGCCTTTTTTTGGAAGAAATGGTTAAATTCTTGAATTTTTCATCACACATCATCCCAAATGTCACTAAACAGCTGGAAACGGGGAGATAAGCCTTTTTTGGAAGCATTGATTAAGATTTCTGACTTTTTCATCACATGTCAGCCCAAGTGTCAGAAAAGCGCTGGAAACAGGGAGATAAGCCTTTTTTGGAAGAAATGGTTAAATTCTCGAATTTTTCATCACACATCATCCCAAATGTCACTAAACAGCTGGAAACGGGGAGATAAGCCTTTTTTGGAAGCAATGGTTAACATTTTGACTTTTTCATCACATATCAGCTCCAGTGTCAGAAAAGCGCTGGAAACAGGGAGATCTGCCTTTTTTTGGAAGAAAAGGTTAAATTCTTGAATTTTTCATCACACATCATCCCAAATGTCACTAAACAGCTGGAAACGGGGAGATAAGCCTTTTTTGGAAGCATTGATTAAGATTTCTGACTTTTTCATCACGTCAGCCCAAGTGTCAGAAAGGCGCTGGAAACAGGGAGATAAGCCTTTTTTGGAAGAAATGGTTAAATTCTTGAATTTTTCATCACACATCATCCCAAATGTCACTAAACAGCTGGAAACGGGGAGATAAGCCTTTTTTGGAAGCATTGATTAAGATTTCTGACTTTTTCATCACATGTCAGCCCAGGTGTCAGAAAAGCGCTGGAAACAGGGAGATAAGCCTTTTTTGGAAGAAATGGTTAAATTCTCGAATTTTTCATCACACATCATCCCAAATGTCACTAAACAGCTGGAAACGGGGAGATAAGCCTTTTTTGGAAGCAATGGTTAACATTTTGACTTTTTCATCACATATCAGCTCCAGTGTCAGAAAAGCGCTGGAAACAGGGAGATCTGCCTTTTTTTGGAAGAAAAGGTTAAATTCTTGAATTTTTCATCACACATCATCCCAAATGTCACTAAACAGCTGGAAACGGGGAGATAAGCCTTTTTTGGAAGCATTGATTAAGATTTCTGACTTTTTCATCACATGTCAGCCCAGATGTCAGAAAAGCGCTGGAAACAGGGAGATAAGCCTTTTTTGGAAGAAATGGTTAAATTCTCGAATTTTTCATCACACATCATCCCAAATGTCACTAAACAGCTGGAAACGGGGAGATAAGCCTTTTTTGAAAGCAATGGTTAACATTTTGACTTTTTCATCACATATCAGCTCCAGTGTCAGAAAAGCGCTGGAAACAGGGAGATCTGCCTTTTTTTGGAAGAAAAGGTTAAATTCTTGAATTTTTCATCACACATCATCCCAAATGTCACTAAACAGCTGGAAACGGGGAGATAAGCCTTTTTTGGAAGCATTGATTAAGATTTCTGACTTTTTCATCACATGTCAGCCCAGGTGTCAGAAAAGCACTGGAAACAGGGAGATAAGCCTTTTTTGGAAGAAATGGTTAAATTCTCGAATTTTTCATCACACATCATCCCAAATGTCACTAAACAGCTGGAAAAGGGGAGATAAGCCTTTTTTGGAAGCATTGATTAAGATTTCTGACTTTTTCATCACATGTTAGACCAGGTGTCAGAAAAGCGCTGGAAACAGGGAGATAAGCCTTTTTTGGAAGAAATGGTTAAATTCTTGAATTTTTCATCACACATCATCCCAAATGTCACTAAACAGCTGGAAACGGGGAGATAAGCCTTTTTTGGAAGCAATGGTAAACATTTTGACTTTTTCATCACATATCAGCTCCAGTGTCAGAAAAGCGCTGGAAACAGGGAGATCTGCCTTTTTTTGGAAGAAATGGTTAAATTCTTGAATTTTTCATCACACATCATCCCAAATGTCACTAAACAGCTGGAAACGGGGAGATAAGCCTTTTTTGGAAGCATTGATTAAGATTTCTGACTTCTTCATCACATGTCAGCCCAAGTGTCAGAAAAGCGCTGGAAACAGGGAGATAAGCCTTTTTTGGAAGAAATGGTTAAATTCTCGAATTTTTCATCACACATCATCCCAAATGTCACTAAACAGCTGGAAACGGGGAGATAAGCCTTTTTTGGAAGCAATGGTTAACATTTTGACTTTTTCATCACATATCAGCTCCAGTGTCAGAAAAGCGCTGGAAACAGGGAGATCTGCCTTTTTTTGGAAGAAAAGGTTAAATCTTGAATTTTTCATCACACATCATCCCAAATGTCACTAAACAGCTGGAAACGGGGAGATAAGCCTTTTTTGGAAGCATTGATTAAGATTTCTGACTTTTTCATCACATGTCAGCCCAAGTGTCAGAAAAGCGCTGGAAACAGTGAGATAAGCCTTTTTTGGAAGAAATGGTTAAATTCTCGAATTTTTCATCACACATCATCCCAAATGTCACTAAACAGCTGGAAACGGGGAGATAAGCCTTTTTTGGAAGCAATGGTAAACATTTTGACTTTTTCATCACATATCAGCTCCAGTGTCAGAAATGCGCTGGAAACAAGGAGATCTGCCTTTTTTTGGAAGAAATGGTTAAATTCTTGAATTTTTCATCACACATCATCCCAAATGTCACTAAACAGCTGGAAACGGGGAGATAAGCCTTTTTTGGAAGCATTGATTAAGATTTCTGACTTTTTCATCACATGTCAGCCCAAGTGTCAGAAAAGCGCTGGAAACAGGAAGATAAGCCTTTTTTGGAAGAAATGGTTAAATTCTCGAATTTTTCATCACACATCATCCCAAATGTCACTAAACAGCTGGAAACGGGGAGATAAGCCTTTTTTGGAAGCAATGGTTAACATTTTGACTTTTTCATCACATATCAGCTCCAGTGTCAGAAAAGCGCTGGAAACAGGGAGATCTGCCTTTTTTTGGAAGAAAAGGTTAAATTCTTGAATTTTTCATCACACATCATCCCAAATGTCACTAAACAGCTGGAAACGGGGAGATAAGCCTTTTTTGGAAGCATTGATTAAGATTTCTGACTTTTTCATCACATGTCAGCCCAAGTGTCAGAAAGGCGCTGGAAACAGGGAGATAAGCCTTTTTTGGAAGAAATGGTTAAATTCTTGAATTTTTCATCACACATCATCCCAAATGTCACTAAACAGCTGGAAACGGGGAGATAAGCCTTTTTTGGAAGCATTGATTAAGATTTCTGACCTTTTCATCACATGTCAGCCCAGGTGTCAGAAAAGCGCTGGAAACAGGGAGATAAGCCTTTTTTGGAAGAAATGGTTAAATTCTCGAATTTTTCATCACACATCATCCCAAATGTCACTAACCAGCTGGAAACGGGGAGATAAGCCTTTTTTGGAAGCAATGGTTAACATTTTGACTTTTTCATCACATATCAGCTCCAGTGTCAGAAAAGTGCTGGAAACAGGGAGATCTGCCTTTTTTTGGAAGAAAAGGTTAAATTCTTGAATTTTTCATCACACATCATCCCAAATGTCACTAAACAGCTGGAAACGGGGAGATAAGCCTTTTTTGGAAGCATTGATTAAGATTTCTGACTTTTTCATCACATGTCAGCCCAGGTGTCAGAAAAGCGCTGGAAACAGGGAGATAAGCCTTTTTTGGAAGAAATGGTTAAATTCTCGAATTTTTCATCACACATCATCCCAAATGTCACTAAACAGCTGGAAACGGGGAGATAAGCCTTTTTTGGAAGCAATGGTTAACATTTTGACTTTTTCATCACATATCAGCTCCAGTGTCAGAAAAGCGCTGGAAACAGGGAGATCTGCCTTTTTTTGGAAGAAAAGGTTAAATTCTTGAATTTTTCATCACACATCATCCCAAATGTCACTAAACAGCTGGAAACGGGGAGATAAGCCTTTTTTGGAAGCATTGATTAAGATTTCTGACTTTTTCATCACATGTCAGTCCAAGTGTCAGAAAAGCGCTGGAAACAGGGAGATCTGCCTTTTTTTGGAAGAAAAGGTTAAATTCTTGAATTTTTCATCACACATCATCCCAAATGTCACTAAACAGCTGGAAACGGGGAGATAAGCCTTTTTTGGAAGCAATGGTTAACATTTTGACTTTTTCATCACATATCAGCTCCAGTGTCAGAAAAGCGCTGGAAACAGGGAGATCTGCCTTTTTTTGGAAGAAATGGTTAAATTCTTGAATTTTTCATCACACATCATCCCAAATGTCACTAAACAGCTGGAAACGGGGAGATAAGCCTTTTTTGGAAGCATTGATTAAGATTTCTGACTTTTTCATCACATGTCAGCCCAGGTGTCAGAAATGCACTGGAAACAGGGAGATAAGCCTTTTTTGGAAGAAATGGTTAAATTCTCGAATTTTTCATCACACATCATCCCAAATGTCACTAAACAGCTGGAAAAGGGGAGATAAGCCTTTTTTGGAAGCATTGATTAAGATTTCTGACTTTTTCATCACATGTCAGCCCAGGTGTCAGAAAAGCGCTGGAAACAGGGAGATAAGCCTTTTTTGGAAGAAATGGTTAAATTCTTGAATTTTTCATCACACATCATCCCAAATGTCACTAAACAGCTGGAAACGGGGAGATAAGCCTTTTTTGGAAGCAATGGTAAACATTTTGACTTTTTCATCACATATCAGCTCCAGTGTCAGAAAAGCGCTGGAAACAGGGAGATCTGCCTTTTTTTGGAAGAAATGGTTAAATTCTTGAATTTTTCATCACACATCATCCCAAATGTCACTAAACAGCTGGAAACGGGGAGATAAGCCTTTTTTGGAAGCATTGATTAAGATTTCTGACTTTTTCATCACATGTCAGCCCAGGTGTCAGAAAAGCGCTGGAAACAGGGAGATAAGCCTTTTTTGGAAGAAATGGTTAAATTCTCGAATTTTTCATCACACATCATCCCAATTGTCACTAAACAGCTGGAAACGGGGAGATACGCCTTTTTTGGAAGCATTGATTAAGATTTCTGACTTTTTCATCACATGTCAGCCCAGGTGTCAGAAAAGCGCTGGAAACAGGGAGATAAGCCTTTTTTGGAAGAAATGGTTAAATTCTCGAATTTTTCATCACACATCATCCCAAATGTCACTAAACAGCTGGAAACGGGGAGATAAGCCTTTTTTGGAAGCAATGGTTAACATTTTGACTTTTTCATCACATATCAGCTCCAGTGTCAGAAAAGCGCTGGAAACAGGGAGATCTGCCATTTTTTGGAAGAAAAGGTTAAATTCTTGAATTTTTCATCACACATCATCCCAAATGTCACTAAACAGCTGGAAACGGGGAGATAAGCCTTTTTTGGAAGCATTGATTAAGATTTCTGACTTTTTCATCACATGTCAGCCCAAGTGTCAGAAAAGCGCTGGAAACAGGGAGATAAGCCTTTTTTGGAAGAAATGGTTAAATTCTTGAATTTTTCATCACACATCATCCCAAATGTCACTAAACAGCTGGAAACGGGGAGATGAGCCTTTTTTGGAAGCATTGATTAAGATTTCTGACTTTTTCATCACATGTCAGCCCAGGTGTCAGAAAAGCGCTGGAAACAGGGAGATAAGCCTTTTTTGGAAGAAATGGTTAAATTCTCGAATTTTTCATCACACATCATCCCAAATGTCACTAAACAGCTGGAAACGGGGAGATAAGCCTTTTTTGGAAGCATTGATTAAGATTTCTGACTTTTTCATCACATGTCAGCCCAGGTGTCAGAAAAGCGCTGGAAACAGGGAGATAAGCCTTTTTTGGAAGAAATGGTTAAATTCTCGAATTTTTCATCACACATCATCCCAATTGTCACTAAACAGCTGGAAACGGGGAGATAAGCCTTTTTTGGAAGCATTGATTAAGATTTCTGACTTTTTCATCACATGTCAGCCCAGGTGTCAGAAAAGCGCTGGAAACAGGGAGATAAGCCTTTTTTGGAAGAAATGGTTAAATTCTCGAATTTTTCATCACACATCATCCCAAATGTCACTAAACAGCTGGAAACGGGGAGATAAGCCTTTTTTGGAAGCAATGGTTAACATTTTGACTTTTTCATCACATATCAGCTCCAGTGTCAGAAAAGCGCTGGAAACAGGGAGATCTGCCTTTTTTTGGAAGAAAAGGTTAAATTCTTGAATTTTTCATCACACATCATCCCAAATGTCACTAAACAGCTGGAAACGGGGAGATAAGCCTTTTTTGGAAGCATTGATTAAGATTTCTGACTTTTTCATCACATGTCAGCCCAAGTGTCAGAAAAGCGCTGGAAACAGCGAGATAAGCCTTTTTTGGAAGAAATGGTTAAATTCTCGAATTTTTCATCACACATCATCCCAAATGTCACTAAACAGCTGGAAACGGGGAGATAAGCCTTTTTTGGAAGCATTGATTAAGATTTCTGACTTTTTCATCACATGTCAGCCCAAGTGTCAGAAAAGCGCTGGAAACAGGGAGATAAGCCTTTTTTGGAAGAAATGGTTAAATTCTTGAATTTTTCATCACACATCATCCCAAATGTCACTAAACAGCTGGAAACGGGGAGATAAGCCTTTTTTGGAAGCATTGATTAAGATTTCTGACTTTTTCATCACATGTCAGCCCAGGTGTCAGAAAAGCGCTGGAAACAGGGAGATAAGCCTTTTTTGGAAGAAATGGTTAAATTCTCGAATTTTTCATCACACATCATCCCAAATGTCACTAAACAGCTGGAAACGGGGAGATAAGCCTTTTTTGGAAGCATTGATTAAGATTTCTGACTTTTTCATCACATGTCAGCCCAGGTGTCAGAAAAGCGCTGGAAACAGGGAGATAAGCCTTTTTTGGAAGAAATGGTTAAATTCTCGAATTTTTCATCACACATCATCCCAATTGTCACTAAACAGCTGGAAACGGGGAGATAAGCCTTTTTTGGAAGCATTGATTAAGATTTCTGACTTTTTCATCACATGTCAGCCCAGGTGTCAGAAAAGCGCTGGAAACAGGGAGATAAGCCTTTTTTGGAAGAAATGGTTAAATTCTCGAATTTTTCATCACACATCATCCCAAATGTCACTAAACAGCTGGAAACGGGGAGATAAGCCTTTTTTGGAAGCAATGGTTAACATTTTGACTTTTTCATCACATGTCAGCCCAAGTGTCAGAAAAGCGCTGGAAACAGGGAGATAAGCCTTTTTTGGAAGAAATGGTTAAATTCTCGAATTTTTCATCACACATCATCCCAAATGTCACTAAACAGCTGGAAACGGGGAGATAAGCCTTTTTTGGAAGCATTGATTAAGATTTCTGACTTTTTCATCACATGTCAGCCCAAGTGTCAGAAAAGCGCTGGAAACAGGGAGATAAGCCTTTTTTGGAAGAAATGGTTAAATTCTCGAATTTTTCATCACACATCATCCCAAATGTCACTAAACAGCTGGAAAAGGGGAGATAAGCCTTTTTTGGAAGCATTGATTAAGATTTTTGACTTTTTCATCACATGTCAGCCCAGGTGTCAGAAAAGCGCTGGAAACAGGGAGATAAGCCTTTTTTGGAAGAAATGGTTAAATTCTTGAATTTTTCATCACACATCATCCCAAATGTCACTAAACAGCTGGAAACGGGGAGATAAGCCTTTTTTGGAAGCAATGGTAAACATTTTGACTTTTTCATCACATATCAGCTCCAGTGTCAGAAAAGCGCTGGAAACAGGGAGATCTGCCTTTTTTTGGAAGAAATGGTTAAATTCTTGAATTTTTCATCACACATCATCCCAAATGTCACTAAACAGCTGGAAACGGGGAGATAAGCCTTTTTTGGAAGCATTGATTAAGATTTCTGACTTTTTCATCACATGTCAGCCCAGGTGTCAGAAAAGCGCTGGAAACAGGGAGATAAGCCTTTTTTGGAAGAAATGGTTAAATTCTCGAATTTTTCATCACACATCATCCCAATTGTCACTAAACAGCTGGAAACGGGGAGATAAGCCTTTTTTGGAAGCATTGATTAAGATTTCTGACTTTTTCATCACATGTCAGCCCAGGTGTCAGAAAAGCGCTGGAAACAGGGAGATAAGCCTTTTTTGGAAGAAATGGTTAAATTCTCGAATTTTTCATCACACATCATCCCAATTGTCACTAAACAGCTGGAAACGGGGAGATAAGCCTTTTTTGGAAGCATTGATTAAGATTTCTGACTTTTTCATCACATGTCAGCCCAGGTGTCAGAAAAGCGCTGGAAACAGGGAGATAAGCCTTTTTTGGAAGAAATGGTTAAATTCTCGAATTTTTCATCACACATCATCCCAAATGTCACTAAACAGCTGGAAACGGGGAGATAAGCCTTTTTTGGAAGCAATGGTTAACATTTTGACTTTTTCATCACATATCAGCTTCAGTGTCAGAAAAGCGCTGGAAACAGGGAGATCTGCCTTTTTTTGGAAGAAAAGGTTAAATTCTTGAATTTTTCATCACACATCATCCCAAATGTCACTAAACAGCTGGAAATGGGGAGATAAGCCTTTTTTGGAAGCATTGATTAAGATTTCTGACTTTTTCATCACATGTCAGCCCAAGTGTCAGAAAAGCGCTGGAAACAGGGAGATAAGCCTTTTTTGGAAGAAATGGTTAAATTCTTGAATTTTTCATCACACATCATCCCAAATGTCACTAAACAGCTGGAAACGGGGAGATAAGCCTTTTTTGGAAGCATTGATTAAGATTTCTGACTTTTTCATCACATGTCAGCCCAGGTGTCAGAAAAGCGCTGGAAACAGGGAGATAAGCCTTTTTTGGAAGAAATGGTTAAATTCTCGAATTTTTCATCACACATCATCCCAAATGTCACTAAACAGCTGGAAACGGGGAGATAAGCCTTTTTTGGAAGCATTGATTAAGATTTCTGACTTTTTCATCACATGTCAGCCCAGGTGTCAGAAAAGCGCTGGAAACAGGGAGATAAGCCTTTTTTGGAAGAAATGGTTAAATTCTCGAATTTTTCATCACACATCATCCCAATTGTCACTAAACAGCTGGAAACGGGGAGATAAGCCTTTTTTGGAAGCATTGATTAAGATTTCTGACTTTTTCATCACATGTCAGCCCAGGTGTCAGAAAAGCGCTGGAAACAGGGAGATAAGCCTTTTTTGGAAGAAATGGTTAAATTCTCGAATTTTTCATCACACATCATCCCAAATGTCACTAAACAGCTGGAAACGGGGAGATAAGCCTTTTTTGGAAGCAATGGTTAACATTTTGACTTTTTCATCACATATCAGCTCCAGTGTCAGAAAAGCGCTGGAAACAGGGAGATCTGCCTTTTTTTGGAAGAAAAGGTTAAATTCTTGAATTTTTCATCACACATCATCCCAAATGTCACTAAACAGCTGGAAACGGGGAGATAAGCCTTTTTTGGAAGCAATGGTTAACATTTTGACTTTTTCATCACATATCAGCTCCAGTGTCAGAAAAGCGCTGGAAACAGGGAGATCTGCCTTTTTTTGGAAGAAAAGGTTAAATTCTTGAATTTTTCATCACACATCATCCCAAATGTCACTAAACAGCTGGAAACGGGGAGATAAGCCTTTTTTGGAAGCAATGGTTAACATTTTGACTTTTTCATCACATATCAGCTCCAGTGTCAGAAAAGCGCTGGAAACAGGGAGATCTGCCTTTTTTTGGAAGAAAAGGTTAAATTCTTGAATTTTTCATCACACATCATCCCAAATGTCACTAAACAGCTGGAAACGGGGAGATAAGCCTTTTTTGGAAGCATTGATTAAGATTTCTGACTTTTTCATCACATGTCAGCCCAAGTGTCAGAAAAGCGCTGGAAACAGGGAGATCTGCCTTTTTTTGGAAGAAAAGGTTAAATTCTTGAATTTGTCATCACACATCATCCCAAATGTCACTAAACAGCTGGAAACGGGGAGATAAGCCTTTTTTGGAAGCATTGATTAAGATTTCTGACTTTTTCATCACATGTCAGCCCAAGTGTCAGAAAAGCGCTGGAAACAGGGAGATAAGCCTTTTTTGGAAGAAATGGTTAAATTCTTGAATTTTTCATCACACATCATCCCAAATGTCACTAAACAGCTGGAAACGGGGAGATAAGCCTTTTTTGGAAGCATTGATTAAGATTTCTGACTTTTTCATCACATGTCAGTCCAAGTGTCAGAAAAGCGCTGGAAACAGGGAGATCTGCCTTTTTTTGGAAGAAAAGGTTAAATTCTTGAATTTTTCATCACACATCATCCCAAATGTCACTAAACAGCTGGAAACGGGGAGATAAGCCTTTTTTGGAAGCATTGATTAAGATTTCTGACTTTTTCATCACATATCAGCCCAAGTGTCAGAAAAGCGCTGGAAACAGGGAGATCTGCCTTTTTTTGGAAGAAAAGGTTAAATTCTTGAATTTTTCATCACACATCATCCCAAATGTCACTAAACAGCTGGAAACGGGGAGATAAGCCTTTTTTGGAAGCAATGGTTAACATTTTGACTTTTTCATCACATATCAGCTCCAGTGTCAGAAAAGCGCTGGAAACAGGGAGATCTGCCTTTTTTTGGAAGAAATGGTTAAATTCTTGAATTTTTCATCACACATCATCCAAAATGTCACTAAACAGCTGGAAACGGGGAGATAAGCCTTTTTTGGAAGCATTGATTAAGATTTCTGACTTTTTCATCACATGTCAGCCCAGGTGTCAGAAAAGCGCTGGAAACAGGGAGATAAGCCTTTTTTGGAAGAAATGGTTAAATTCTCGAATTTTTCATCACACATCATCCCAATTGTCACTAAACAGCTGGAAACGGGGAGATAAGCCTTTTTTGGAAGCATTGATTAAGATTTCTGACTTTTTCATCACATGTCAGCCCAGGTGTCAGAAAAGCGCTGGAAACAGGGAGATAAGCCTTTTTTGGAAGAAATGGTTAAATTCTCGAATTTTTCATCACACATCATCCCAAATGTCACTAAACAGCTGGAAACGGGGAGATAAGCCTTTTTTGGAAGCAATGGTTAACATTTTGACTTTTTCATCACATATCAGCTCCAGTGTCAGAAAAGCGCTGGAAACAGGGAGATCTGCCTTTTTTTGGAAGAAAAGGTTAAATTCTTGAATTTTTCATCACACATCATCCCAAATGTCACTAAACAGCTGGAAACGGGGAGATAAGCCTTTTTTGGAAGCATTGATTAAGATTTCTGACTTTTTCATCACATGTCAGCCCAAGTGTCAGAAAAGCGCTGGAAACAGGGAGATAAGCCTTTTTTGGAAGAAATGGTTAAATTCTCGAATTTTTCATCACACATCATCCCAAATGTCACTAAACAGCTGGAAACGGGGAGATAAGCCTTTTTTAGGAGCAATGGTTAACATTTTGACTTTTTCATCACATATCAGCTCCAGTGTCAGAAAAGCGCTGGAAACAGGGAGATCTGCCTTTTTTTGGAAGAAAAGGTTAAATTCTTGAATTTTTCATCACACATCATCCCAAATGTCACTAAACAGCTGGAAACGGGGAGATAAGCCTTTTTTGGAAGCAATGGTTAACATTTCGACTTTTTCATCACATATCAGCTCCAGTGTCAGAAAAGCGCTGGAAACAGGGAGATCTGCCTTTTTTTGGAAGAAATGGTTAAATTCTTGAATTTTTCATCACACATCATCCCAAATGTCACTAAACAGCTGGAAACAGGGAGATAAGCCTTTTTTGGAAGCATTGATTAAGATTTCTGACTTTTTCATCACCTGTCAGTCCAAGTGTCAGAAAAGCGCTGGAAACAGGGAGATCTGCCTTTTTTTGGAAGAAAAGGTTAAATTCTTGAATTTTTCATCACACATCATCCCAAATGTCACTAAACAGCTGGAAACGGGGAGATAAGCCTTTTTTGGAAGCAATGGTTAACATTTTGACTTTTTCATCACATATCAGCTCCAGTGTCAGAAAAGCGCTGGAAACAGGGAGATCTGCCTTTTTTTGGAAGAAATGGTTAAATTCTTGAATTTTTCATCACACATCATCCCAAATGTCACTAAACAGCTGGAAACGGGGAGATAAGCATTTTTTGGAAGCATTGATTAAGATTTCTGACTTTTTCATCACATGTCAGCCCAGGTGTCAGAAATGCACTGGAAACAGGGAGATAAGCCTTTTTTGGAAGAAATGGTTAAATTCTCGAATTTTTCATCACACATCATCCCAATTGTCACTAAACAGCTGGAAACGGGGAGATAAGCCTTTTTTGGAAGCATTGATTAAGATTTCTGACTTTTTCATCACATGTCAGCCCAGGTGTCAGAAAAGCGCTGGAAACAGGGAGATAAGCCTTTTTTGGAAGAAATGGTTAAATTCTCGAATTTTTCAACACACATCATCCCAAATGTCACTAAACAGCTGGAAACGGGGAGATAAGCCTTTTTTGGAAGCAATGGTTAACATTTTGACTTTTTCATCACATATCAGCTCCAGTGTCAGAAAAGCGCTGGAAACAGGGAGATCTGCCTTTTTTTGGAAGAAAAGGTTAAATTCTTGAATTTTTCATCACACATCATCCCAAATGTCACTAAACAGCTGGAAACGGGGAGATAAGCCTTTTTTGGAAGCATTGATTAAGATTTCTGACTTTTTCATCACATGTCAGCCCAAGTGTCAGAAAAGCGCTGGAAACAGGGAGATAAGCCTTTTTTGGAAGAAATGGTTAAATTCTTGAATTTTTCATCACACATCATCCCAAATGTCACTAAACAGCTGGAAACGGGGAGATAAGCCTTTTTTGAAAGCATTGATTAAGATTTCTGACTTTTTCATCACATGTCAGCCCAGGTGTCAGAAAAGCGCTGGAAACAGGGAGATAAGCCTTTTTTGGAAGAAATGGTTAAATTCTCGAATTTTTCATCACACATCATCCCAAATGTCACTAAACAGCTGGAAACGGGGAGATAAGCCTTTTTTGGAAGCATTGATTAAGATTTCTGACTTTTTCATCACATGTCAGCCCAGGTGTCAGAAAAGCGCTGGAAACAGGGAGATAAGCCTTTTTTGGAAGAAATGGTTAAATTCTCGAATTTTTCATCACACATCATCCCAATTGTCACTAAACAGCTGGAAACGGGGAGATAAGCCTTTTTTGGAAGCATTGATTAAGATTTCTGACTTTTTCATCACATGTCAGCCCAGGTGTCAGAAAAGCGCTGGAAACAGGGAGATAAGCCTTTTTTGGAAGAAATGGTTAAATTCTCGAATTTTTCATCACACATCATCCCAAATGTCACTAAACAGCTGGAAACGGGGAGATAAGCCTTTTTTGGAAGCAATGGTTAACATTTTGACTTTTTCATCACATATCAGCTCCAGTGTCAGAAAAGCGCTGGAAACAGGGAGATCTGCCTTTTTTTGGAAGAAAAGGTTAAATTCTTGAATTTTTCATCACACATCATCCCAAATGTCACTAAACAGCTGGAAACGGGGAGATAAGCCTTTTTTGGAAGCATTGATTAAGATTTCTGACTTTTTCATCACATGTCAGCCCAAGTGTCAGAAAAGCGCTGGAAACAGGGAGATAAGCCTTTTTTGGAAGAAATGGTTAAATTCTTGAATTTTTCATCACACATCATCCCAAATGTCACTAAACAGCTGGAAACGGGGAGATAAGCCTTTTTTGGAAGCAATGGTTAACATTTTGACTTTTTCATCACATATCAGCTCCAGTGTCAGAAAAGCGCTGGAAACAGGGAGATCTGCCTTTTTTTGGAAGAAAAGGTTAAATTCTTGAATTTTTCATCACACATCATCCCAAATGTCACTAAACAGCTGGAAACGGGGAGATAAGCCTTTTTTGGAAGCAATGGTTAACATTTTGACTTTTTCATCACATATCAGCTCCAGTGTCAGAAAAGCGCTGGAAACAGGGAGATCTGCCTTTTTTTGGAAGAAAAGGTTAAATTCTTGAATTTTTCATCACACATCATCCCAAATGTCACTAAACAGCTGGAAACGGGGAGATAAGCCTTTTTTGGAAGCATTGATTAAGATTTCTGACTTTTTCATCACATGTCAGCCCAAGTGTCAGAAAAGCGCTGGAAACAGGGAGATCTGCCTTTTTTTGGAAGAAAAGGTTAAATTCTTGAATTTGTCATCACACATCATCCCAAATGTCACTAAACAGCTGGAAACGGGGAGATAAGCCTTTTTTGGAAGCATTGATTAAGATTTCTGACTTTTTCATCACATGTCAGCCCAAGTGTCAGAAAAGCGCTGGAAACAGGGAGATAAGCCTTTTTTGGAAGAAATGGTTAAATTCTTGAATTTTTCATCACACATCATCCCAAATGTCACTAAACAGCTGGAAACGGGGAGATAAGCCTTTTTTGGAAGCATTGATTAAGATTTCTGACTTTTTCATCACATGTCAGTCCAAGTGTCAGAAAAGCGCTGGAAACAGGGAGATCTGCCTTTTTTTGGAAGAAAAGGTTAAATTCTTGAATTTTTCATCACACATCATCCCAAATGTCACTAAACAGCTGGAAACAGGGAGATAAGCCTTTTTTGGAAGCATTGATTAAGATTTCTGACTTTTTCATCACATATCAGCCCAAGTGTCAGAAAAGCGCTGGAAACAGGGAGATCTGCCTTTTTTTGGAAGAAAAGGTTAAATTCTTGAATTTTTCATCACACATCATCCCAAATGTCACTAAACAGCTGAAAACGGGGAGATAAGCCTTTTTTGGAAGCAATGGTTAACATTTTGACTTTTTCATCACATATCAGCTCCAGTGTCAGAAAAGCGCTGGAAACAGGGAGATCTGCCTTTTTTTGGAAGAAATGGTTAAATTCTTGAATTTTTCATCACACATCATCCAAAATGTCACTAAACAGCTGGAAACGGGGAGATAAGCCTTTTTTGGAAGCATTGATTAAGATTTCTGACTTTTTCATCACATGTCAGCCCAAGTGTCAGAAAAGCGCTGGAAACAGGGAGATAAGCCTTTTTTGGAAGAAATGGTTAAATTCTTGAATTTTTCATCACACATCATCCCAAATGTCACTAAACAGCTGGAAACGGGGAGATAAGCCTTTTTTGGAAGCATTGATTAAGATTTCTGACTTTTTCATCACATGTCAGCCCAGGTGTCAGAAAAGCGCTGGAAACAGGGAGATAAGCCTTTTTTGGAAGAAATGGTTAAATTCTCGAATTTTTCATCACACATCATCCCAAATGTCACTAAACAGCTGGAAACGGGGAGATAAGCCTTTTTTGGAAGCATTGATTAAGATTTCTGACTTTTTCATCACATGTCAGCCCAGGTGTCAGAAAAGCGCTGGAAACAGGGAGATAAGCCTTTTTTGGAAGAAATGGTTAAATTCTCGAATTTTTCATCACACATCATCCCAATTGTCACTAAACAGCTGGAAACGGGGAGATAAGCCTTTTTTGGAAGCATTGATTAAGATTTCTGACTTTTTCATCACATGTCAGCCCAGGTGTCAGAAAAGCGCTGGAAACAGGGAGATAAGCCTTTTTTGGAAGAAATGGTTAAATTCTCGAATTTTTCATCACACATCATCCCAAATGTCACTAAACAGCTGGAAACGGGGAGATAAGCCTTTTTTGGAAGCAATGGTTAACATTTTGACTTTTTCATCACATATCAGCTCCAGTGTCAGAAAAGCGCTGGAAACAGGGAGATCTGCCTTTTTTTGGAAGAAAAGGTTAAATTCTTGAATTTTTCATCACACATCATCCCAAATGTCACTAAACAGCTGGAAACGGGGAGATAAGCCTTTTTTGGAAGCAATGGTTAACATTTTGACTTTTTCATCACATATCAGCTCCAGTGTCAGAAAAGCGCTGGAAACAGGGAGATCTGCCTTTTTTTGGAAGAAAAGGTTAAATTCTTGAATTTTTCATCACACATCATCCCAAATGTCACTAAACAGCTGGAAACGGGGAGATAAGCCTTTTTTGGAAGCAATGGTTAACATTTTGACTTTTTCATCACATATCAGCTCCAGTGTCAGAAAAGCGCTGGAAACAGGGAGATCTGCCTTTTTTTGGAAGAAAAGGTTAAATTCTTGAATTTTTCATCACACATCATCCCAAATGTCACTAAACAGCTGGAAACGGGGAGATAAGCCTTTTTTGGAAGCAATGGTTAACATTTTGACTTTTTCATCACATGTCAGCCCAAGTGTCAGAAAAGCGCTGGAAACAGGGAGATCTGCCTTTTTTTGGAAGAAAAGGTTAAATTCTTGAATTTGTCATCACACATCATCCCAAATGTCACTAAACAGCTGGAAACGGGGAGATAAGCCTTTTTTGGAAGCATTGATTAAGATTTCTGACTTTTTCATCACATGTCAGCCCAAGTGTCAGAAAAGCGCTGGAAACAGGGAGATAAGCCTTTTTTGGAAGAAATGGTTAAATTCTTGAATTTTTCATCACACATCATCCCAAATGTCACTAAACAGCTGGAAACGGGGAGATAAGCCTTTTTTGGAAGCATTGATTAAGATTTCTGACTTTTTCATCACATGTCAGTCCAAGTGTCAGAAAAGCGCTGGAAACAGGGAGATCTGCCTTTTTTTGGAAGAAAATGTTAAATTCTTGAATTTTTCATCACACATCATCACAAATGTCACTAAACAGCTGGAAACGGGGAGATAAGCCTTTTTTGGAAGCATTGATTAAGATTTCTGACTTTTTCATCACATATCAGCCCAAGTGTCAGAAAAGCGCTGGAAACAGGGAGATCTGCCTTTTTTTGGAAGAAAAGGTTAAATTCTTGAATTTTTCATCACACATCATCCCAAATGTCACTAAACAGCTGGAAACGGGGAGATAAGCCTTTTTTGGAAGCAATGGTTAACATTTTGACTTTTTCATTACATATCAGCTCCAGTGTCAGAAAAGCGCTGGAAACAGGGAGATCTGCCTTTTTTTGGAAGAAATGGTTAAATTCTTGAATTTTTCATCACACATCATCCAAAATGTCACTAAACAGCTGGAAACGGGGAGATAAGCCTTTTTTGGAAGCATTGATTAAGATTTCTGACTTTTTCATCACATGTCAGCCCAGGTGTCAGAAAAGCGCTGGAAACAGGGAGATAAGCCTTTTTTGGAAGAAATGGTTAAATTCTCGAATTTTTCATCACACATCATCCCAATTGTCACTAAACAGCTGGAAACGGGGAGATAAGCCTTTTTTGAACGCATTGATTAAGATTTTGACTTTTTCATCACATATCAGCTCCAGTGTCAGAAAAGCGCTGGAAACAGGGAGATCTGCCTTTTTTTGGAAGAAAAGGTTAAATTCTTGAATTTTTCATCACACATCATCCCAAATGTCACTAAACAGCTGGAAACGGGGAGATAAGCCTTTTCTGGAAGCAATGGTTAACATTTTGACTTTTTCATCACATATCAGCTCCAGTGTCAGAAAAGCGCTGGAAACAGGGAGATCTGCCTTTTTTTGGAAGAAATGGTTAAATTCTTGAATTTTTCATCACACATCATCCCAAATGTCACTAAACAGCTGGAAACGGGGAGATAAGCCTTTTTTGGAAGCATTGATTAAGATTTCTGACTTTTTCATCACCTGTCAGTCCAAGTGTCAGAAAAGCGCTGGAAACAGGGAGATCTGCCTTTTTTTGGAAGAAAAGGTTAAATTCTTGAATTTTTCATCACACATCATCCCAAATGTCACTAAACAGCTGGAAACGGGGAGATAAGCCTTTTTTGGAAGCAATGGTTAACATTTTGACTTTTTCATCACATATCAGCTCCAGTGTCAGAAAAGCGCTGGAAACAGGGAGATCTGCCTTTTTTTGGAAGAAATGGTTAAATTCTTGAATTTTTCATCACACATCATCCCAAATGTCACTAAACAGCTGGAAACGGGGAGATAAGCATTTTTTGGAAGCATTGATTAAGATTTCTGACTTTTTCATCACATGTCAGCCCAGGTGTCAGAAATGCACTGGAAACAGGGAGATAAGCCTTTTTTGGAAGAAATGGTTAAATTCTCGAATTTTTCATCACACATCATCCCAATTGTCACTAAACAGCTGGAAACGGGGAGATAAGCCTTTTTTGGAAGCATTGATTAAGATTTCTGACTTTTTCATCACATGTCAGCCCAGGTGTCAGAAAAGCGCTGGAAACAGGGAGATAAGCCTTTTTTGGAAGAAATGGTTAAATTCTCGAATTTTTCAACACACATCATCCCAAATGTCACTAAACAGCTGGAAACGGGGAGATAAGCCTTTTTTGGAAGCAATGGTTAACATTTTGACTTTTTCATCACATATCAGCTCCAGTGTCAGAAAAGCGCTGGAAACAGGGAGATCTGCCTTTTTTTGGAAGAAAAGGTTAAATTCTTGAATTTTTCATCACACATCATCCCAAATGTCACTAAAAAGCTGGAAACGGGGAGATAAGCCTTTTTTGGAAGCATTGATTAAGATTTCTGACTTTTTCATCACATGTCAGCCCAAGTGTCAGAAAAGCGCTGGAAACAGGGAGATAAGCCTTTTTTGGAAGAAATGGTTAAATTCTTGAATTTTTCATCACACATCATCCCAAATGTCACTAAACAGCTGGAAACGGGGAGATAAGCCTTTTTTGAAAGCATTGATTAAGATTTCTGACTTTTTCATCACATGGCCCAGGTGTCAGAAAAGCGCTGGAAACAGGGAGATAAGCCTTTTTTGGAAGAAATGGTTAAATTCTCGAATTTTTCATCACACATCATCCCAAATGTCACTAAACAGCTGGAAACGGGGAGATAAGCCTTTTTTGGAAGCATTGATTAAGATTTCTGACTTTTTCATCACATGTCAGCCCAGGTGTCAGAAAAGCGCTGGAAACAGGGAGATAAGCCTTTTTTGGAAGAAATGGTTAAATTCTCGAATTTTTCATCACACATCATCCCAATTGTCACTAAACAGCTGGAAACGGGGAGATAAGCCTTTTTTGGAAGCATTGATTAAGATTTCTGACTTTTTCATCACATGTCAGCCCAGGTGTCAGAAAAGCGCTGGAAACAGGGAGATAAGCCTTTTTTGGAAGAAATGGTTAAATTCTCGAATTTTTCATCACACATCATCCCAAATGTCACTAAACAGCTGGAAACGGGGAGATAAGCCTTTTTTGGAAGCAATGGTTAACATTTTGACTTTTTCATCACATATCAGCTCCAGTGTCAGAAAAGCGCTGGAAACAGGGAGATCTGCCTTTTTTTGGAAGAAAAGGTTAAATTCTTGAATTTTTCATCACACATCATCCCAAATGTCACTAAACAGCTGGAAACGGGGAGATAAGCCTTTTTTGGAAGCATTGATTAAGATTTCTGACTTTTTCATCACATGTCAGCCCAAGTGTCAGAAAAGCGCTGGAAACAGGGAGATAAGCCTTTTTTGGAAGAAATGGTTAAATTCTTGAATTTTTCATCACACATCATCCCAAATGTCACTAAACAGCTGGAAACGGGGAGATAAGCCTTTTTTGGAAGCATTGATTAAGATTTCTGACTTTTTCATCACATGTCAGCCCAAGTGTCAGAAAAGCGCTGGAAACAGGGAGATAAGCCTTTTTTGGAAGAAATGGTTAAATTCTTGAATTTTTCATCACACATCATCCCAAATGTCACTAAACAGCTGGAAACGGGGAGATAAGCCTTTTTTGGAAGCAATGGTTAACATTTTGACTTTTTCATCACATGTCAGTCCAAGTGTCAGAAAAGCGCTGGAAACAGGGAGATCTGCCTTTTTTTGGAAGAAAAGGTTAAATTCTTGAATTTTTCATCACACATCATCCCAAATGTCACTAAACAGCTGGAAACGGGGAGATAAGCCTTTTTTGGAAGCAATGGTTAACATTTTGACTTTTTCATCACATATCAGCTCCAGTGTCAGAAAAGCGCTGGAAACAGGGAGATCTGCCTTTTTTTGGAAGAAAAGGTTAAATTCTTGAATTTTTCATCACACATCATCCCAAATGTCACTAAACAGCTGGAAACGGGGAGATAAGCCTTTTTTGGAAGCATTGATTAAGATTTCTGACTTTTTCATCACATGTCAGCCCAAGTGTCAGAAAAGCGCTGGAAACAGGGAGATCTGCCTTTTTTTGGAAGAAAAGGTTAAATTCTTGAATTTGTCATCACACATCATCCCAAATGTCACTAAACAGCTGGAAACGGGGAGATAAGCCTTTTTTGGAAGCATTGATTAAGATTTCTGACTTTTTCATCACATGTCAGCCCAAGTGTCAGAAAAGCGCTGGAAACAGGGAGATAAGCCTTTTTTGGAAGAAATGGTTAAATTCTTGAATTTTTCATCACACATCATCCCAAATGTCACTAAACAGCTGGAAACGGGGAGATAAGCCTTTTTTGGAAGCATTGATTAAGATTTCTGACTTTTTCATCACATGTCAGTCCAAGTGTCAGAAAAGCGCTGGAAACAGGGAGATCTGCCTTTTTTTGGAAGAAAAGGTTAAATTCTTGAATTTTTCATCACACATCATCCCAAATGTCACTAAACAGCTGGAAACGGGGAGATAAGCCTTTTTTGGAAGCATTGATTAAGATTTCTGACTTTTTCATCACATATCAGCCCAAGTGTCAGAAAAGCGCTGGAAACAGGGAGATCTGCCTTTTTTTTTGGAAGAAAAGGTTAAATTCTTGAATTTTTCATCACACATCATCCCAAATGTCACTAAACAGCTGAAAACGGGGAGATAAGCCTTTTTTGGAAGCAATGGTTAACATTTTGACTTTTTCATCACATATCAGCTCCAGTGTCAGAAAAGCGCTGGAAACAGGGAGATCTGCCTTTTTTTGGAAGAAATGGTTAAATTCTTGAATTTTTCATCACACATCATCCAAAATGTCACTAAACAGCTGGAAACGGGGAGATAA
The DNA here is from genome assembly GCF_963576545.1 of Limanda limanda. Classification (NCBI taxonomy): domain Eukaryota; kingdom Metazoa; phylum Chordata; class Actinopteri; order Pleuronectiformes; family Pleuronectidae; genus Limanda; species Limanda limanda. The sequence goes on from NC_083651.1 coordinate 26,496,660, forward strand.
GCCTTTTTTGGAAGCATTGATTAAGATTTCTGACTTTTTCATCACATGTCAGCCCAAGTGTCAGAAAAGCGCTGGAAACAGGGAGATAAGCCTTTTTTGGAAGAAATGGTTAAATTCTTTAATTTTTCATCACACATCATCCCAAATGTCACTAAACAGCTGGAAACGGGGAGATAAGCCTTTTTTGGAAGCATTGATTAAGATTTCTGACTTTTTCATCACATGTCAGTCCAAGTGTCAGAAAAGCGCTGGAAACAGGGAGATCTGCCTTTTTTTGGAAGAAAAGGTTAAATTCTTGAATTTTTCATCACACATCATCCCAAATGTCACTAAACAGCTGGAAACGGGGAGATAAGCCTTTTTTGGAAGCATTGATTAAGATTTCTGACTTTTTCATCACATGTCAGCCCAGGTGTCAGAAAAGCGCTGGAAACAGGGAGATAAGCCTTTTTTGGAAGAAATGGTTAAATTCTCGAATTTTTCATCACACATCATCCCAAATGTCACTAAACAGCTGGAAACGGGGAGATAAGCCTTTTTTGGAAGCATTGATTAAGATTTCTGACTTTTTCATCACATGTCAGCCCAGGTGTCAGAAAAGCGCTGGAAACAGGGAGATAAGCCTTTTTTGGAAGAAATGGTTAAATTCTCGAATTTTTCATCACACATCATCCCAATTGTCACTAAACAGCTGAAAACGGGGAGATAAGCCTTTTTTGGAAGCATTGATTAAGATTTCTGACTTTTTCATCACATGTCAGCCCAGGTGTCAGAAAAGCGCTGGAAACAGGGAGATAAGCCTTTTTTGGAAGAAATGGTTAAATTCTCGAATTTTTCATCACACATCATCCCAAATGTCACTAAACAGCTGGAAACGGGGAGATAAGCCTTTTTTGGAAGCAATGGTTAACATTTTGACTTTTTCATCACATATCAGCTCCAGTGTCAGAAAAGCGCTGGAAACAGGGAGATCTGCCTTTTTTTGGAAGAAAAGGTTAAATTCTTGAATTTTTCATCACACATCATCCCAAATGTCACTAAACAGCTGGAAACGGGGAGATAAGCCTTTTTTGGAAGCATTGATTAAGATTTCTGACTTTTTCATCACATGTCAGCCCAGGTGTCAGAAAAGCGCTGGAAACAGGGAGATAAGCCTTTTTTGGAAGAAATGGTTAAATTCTCGAATTTTTCATCACACATCATCCCAAATGTCACTAAACAGCTGGAAACGGGGAGATAAGCCTTTTTTGGAAGCAATGGTTAACATTTTGACTTTTTCATCAAATGTCAGCTCCAGTGTCAGAAAAGCGCTGGAAACAGGGAGATCTGCCTTTTTTTGGAAGAAAAGGTTAAATTCTTGAATTTTTTATCACACATCATCCCAAATGTCACTAAACAGCTGGAAACGGGGAGATAAGCCTTTTTTGGAAGCATTGATTAAGATTTCTGACTTTTTCATCACATGTCAGCCCAAGTGTCAGAAAAGCGCTGGAAACAGGGAGATAAGCCTTTTTTGGAAGAAATGGTTAAATTCTTGAATTTTTCATCACACATCATCCCAAATGTCACTAAACAGCTGGAAACGGGGAGATAAGCCTTTTTTGGAAGCATTGATTAAGATTTCTGACTTTTTCATCACATGTCAGTCCAAGTGTCAGAAAAGCGCTGGAAACAGGGAGATCTGGCTTTTTTTGGAAGAAAAGGTTAAATTCTTGAATTTTTCATCACACATCATCCCAAATGTCACTAAACAGCTGGAAACGGGGAGATAAGCCTTTTTTGGAAGCATTGATTAAGATTTCTGACTTTTTCATCACATGTCAGCCCAGATGTCAGAAAAGCGCTGGAAACAGGGAGATAAGCCTTTTTTGGAAGAAATGGTCAAATTCTCGAATTTTTCATCACACATCATCCCAAATGTCACTAAACAGCTGGAAACGGGGAGATAAGCCTTTTTTGGAAGCAATGGTTAACATTTTGACTTTTTCATCACATGTCAGCTCCAGTGTCAGAAAAGCGCTGGAAACAGGGAGATCTGCCTTTTTTTGGAAGAAAAGGTTAAATTCTTGAATTTTTCATCACACATCATCCCAAATGTCACTAAACAGCTGGAAACGGGGAGATAAGCCTTTTTTGGAAGCATTGATTAAGATTTCTGACTTTTTCATCACATGTCAGCCCAAGTGTCAGAAAAGTGCTGGAAACAGGGAGATAAGCCTTTTTTGGAAGAAATGGTTAAATTCTCGAATTTTTCATCACACATCATCCCAAATGTCACTAAACAGCTGGAAACGGGGAGATAAGCCTTTTTTGGAAGCAATGGTTAACATTTTGACTTTTTCATCACATATCAGCTCCAGTGTCAGAAAAGCGCTGTAAACAGGGAGATCTGCCTTTTTTTGGAAGAAATGGTTAAATTCTTGAATTTTTCATCACACATCATCCCAAATGTCACTAAACAGCTGGAAACGGGGAGATAAGCCTTTTTTGGAAGCATTGATTAAGATTTCTGACTTTTTCATCACATGTCAGTCCAAGTGTCAGAAAAGCGCTGGAAACAGGGAGATCTGCCTTTTTTTGGAAGAAAAGGTTAAATTCTTGAATTTTTCATCACACATCATCCCAAATGTCACTAAACAGCTGGAAACGGGGAGATAAGCCTTTTTTGGAAGCATTGATTAAGATTTCTGACTTTTTCATCGCATGTCAGCCCAGGTGTCAGAAAAGCGCTGGAAACAGGGAGATAAGCCTTTTTTGGAAGAAATGGTTAAATTCTCGAATTTTTCATCACACATCATCCCAAATGTCACTAAACAGCTGGAAACGGGGAGATAAGCCTTTTTTGGAAGCAATGGTTAACATTTTGACTTTTTCATCACATATCAGCTCCAGTGTCAGAAAAGCGCTGGAAACAGGGAGATCTGCCTTTTTTTGGAAGAAAAGGTTAAATTCTTGAATTTTTCATCACACATCATCCCAAATGTCACTAAACAGCTGGAAACGGGGAGATAAGCCTTTTTTGGAAGCATTGATTAAGATTTCTGACTTTTTCATCACATGTCAGCCCAGGTGTCAGAAAAGCGCTGGAAACAGGGAGATAAGCCTTTTTTGGAAGAAATGGTTAAATTCTCGAATTTTTCATCACACATCATCCCAAATGTCACTAAACAGCTGGAAACGGGGAGATAAGCCTTTTTTGAGAGCAATGGTTAACATTTTGACTTTTTCATCACATATCAGCTCCAGTGTCAGAAAAGCGCTGGAAACAGGGAGATCTGCCTTTTTTTGGAAGAAAAGGTTAAATTCTTGAATTTTTCATCACACATCATCCCAAATGTCACTAAACAGCTGGAAACGGGGAGATAAGCCTTTTTTGGAAGCAATGGTTAACATTTTTGATTTTTTCATCACATATCAGCTCCAGTGTCAGAAAAGCGCTGGAAACAGGGAGATCTGCCTTTTTTTGGAAGAAAAGGTTAAATTCTTGAATTTTTCATCACACATCATCCCAAATGTCACTAAACAGCTGGAAACGGGGAGATAAGCCTTTTTTGGAAGCATTGATTAAGATTTCTGACTTTTTCATCACATGTCAGCCCAAGTGTCAGAAAAGTGCTGGAAACAGGGAGATAAGCCTTTTTTGGAAGAAATGGTTAAATTCTCGAATTTTTCATCACACATCATCCCAAATGTCACTAAACAGCTGGAAACGGGGAGATAAGCCTTTTTTGGAAGCATTGATTAAGATTTCTGACTTTTTCATCACATGTCAGCCCAGATGTCAGAAAAGCGCTGGAAACAGGGAGATAAGCCTTTTTTGGAAGAAATGGTTAAATTCTCGAATTTTTCATCACACATCATCCCAAATGTCACTAAACAGCTGGAAACGGGGAGATAAGCCTTTTTTGGAAGCATTGATTAAGATTTCTGACATTTTCATCACATGTCAGCCCAGATGTCAGAAAAGCGCTGGAAACAGGGAGATAAGCCTTTTTTGGAAGAAATGGTTAAATTCTCGAATTTTTCATCACACATCATCCCAAATGTCACTAAACAGCTGGAAACGGGGAGATAAGCCTTTTTTGAGAGCAATGGTTAACATTTTGACTTTTTCATCACATATCAGCTCCAGTGTCAGAAAAGCGCTTTAAACAGGGAGATCTGCCTTTTTTTGGAAGAAATGGTTAAATTCTTGAATTTTTCATCACACATCATCCCAAATGTCACTAAACAGCTGGAAACGGGGAGATAAGCCTTTTTTGGAAGCATTGATTAAGATTTCTGACTTTTTCATCACATGTCAGTCCAAGTGTCAGAAAAGCGCTGGAAACAGGGAGATCTGCCTTTTTTTGGAAGAAAAGGTTAAATTCTTGAATTTTTCATCACACATCATCCCAAATGTCACTAAACAGCTGGAAACGGGGAGATAAGCCTTTTTTGGAAGCATTGATTAAGATTTCTGACCTTTTCATCACATATCAGCCCAGGTGTCAGAAAAGCGCTGGAAACAGGGAGATAAGCCTTTTTTGGAAGAAATGGTTAAATTCTCGAATTTTTCATCACACATCATCCCAAATGTCACTAAACAGCTGGAAACGGGGAGATAAGCCTTTTTTGGAAGCAATGGTTAACATTTTGACTTTTTCATCACATATCAGCTCCAGTGTCAGAAAAGCGCTGGAAACAGGGAGATCTGCCTTTTTTTGGAAGAAAAGGTTAAATTCTTGAATTTTTCATCACACATCATCCCAAATGTCACTAAACAGCTGGAAACGGGGAGATAAGCCTTTTTTGGAAGCATTGATTAAGATTTCTGACTTCTTCATCACATGTCAGCCCAGGTGTCAGAAAAGCGCTGGAAACAGGGAGATAAGCCTTTTTTGGAAGAAATGGTTAAATTCTCGAATTTTTCATCACACATCATCCCAAATGTCACTAAACAGCTGGAAACGGGGAGATAAGCCTTTTTTGGAAGCAATGGTTAACATTTTGACTTTTTCATCACATATCAGCTCCAGTGTCAGAAAAGCGCTGGAAACAGGGAGATCTGCCTTTTTTTGGAAGAAAAGGTTAAATTCTTGAATTTTTCATCACACATCATCCCAAATGTCACTAAACAGCTGGAAACGGGGAGATAAGCCTTTTTTGGAAGCATTGATTAAGATTTCTGACTTCGTCATCACATGTCAGCCCAGGTGTCAGAAAAGCGCTGGAAACAGGGAGATAAGCCTTTTTTGGAAGAAATGGTTAAATTCTCGAATTTTTCATCACACATCATCCCAAATGTCACTAAACAGCTGGAAACGGGGAGATAAGCCTTTTTTGGAAGCAATGGTTAACATTTTGACTTTTTCATCACATATCAGCTCCAGTGTCAGAAAAGCGCTGGAAACAGGGAGATCTGCCTTTTTTTGGAAGAAAAGGTTAAATTCTTGAATTTTTCATCACACATCATCCCAAATGTCACTAAACAGCTGGAAACGGGGAGATAAGCCTTTTTTGGAAGCAATGGTTAACATTTTGACTTTTTCATCACATATCAGCTCCAGTGTCAGAAAAGCGCTGGAAACAGGGAGATCTGCCTTTTTTTGGAAGAAAAGGTTAAATTCTTGAATTTTTCATCACACATCATCCCAAATGTCACTAAACAGCTGGAAACGGGGAGATAAGCCTTTTTTGGAAGCATTGATTAAGATTTCTGACTTTTTCATCACATGTCAGCCCAAGTGTCAGAAAAGCGCTGGAAACAGGGAGATCTGCCTTTTTTTGGAAGAAAAGGTTAAATTCTTGAATTTGTCATCACACATCATCCCAAATGTCACTAAACAGCTGGAAACGGGGAGATAAGCCTTTTTTGGAAGCATTGATTAAGATTTCTGACTTTTTCATCACATGTCAGTCCAAGTGTCAGAAAAGCGCTGGAAACAAGGAGATCTGCCTTTTTTTGGAAGAAAAGGTTAAATTCTTGAATTTTTCATCACACATCATCCCAAATGTCACTAAACAGCTGGAAACGGGGAGATAAGCCTTTTTTGGAAGCATTGATTAAGATTTCTGACTTTTTCATCACATATCAGCCCAAGTGTCAGAAAAGCGCTGGAAACAGGGAGATCTGCCTTTTTTTGGAAGAAAAGGTTAAATTCTTGAATTTTTCATCACACATCATCCCAAATGTCACTAAACAGCTGGAAACGGGGAGATAAGCCTTTTTTGGAAGCAATGGTTAACATTTTGACTTTTTCATCACATATCAGCTCCAGTGTCAGAAAAGCGCTGGAAACAGGGAGATCTGCCTTTTTTTGGAAGAAAAGGTTAAATTCTTGAATTTTTCATCACACATCATCCCAAATGTCACTAAACAGCTGGAAACGGGGAGATAAGCCTTTTTTGGAAGCATTGATTAAGATTTCTGACTTCTTCATCACATGTCAGCCCAGGTGTCAGAAAAGCGCTGGAAACAGGGAGATAAGCCTTTTTTGGAAGAAATGGTTAAATTCTCGAATTTTTCATCACACATCATCCCAAATGTCACTAAACAGCTGGAAACGGGGAGATAATCCTTTTTTGGAAGCATTGATCAAGATTTCTGACTTTTTCATCACATGTCAGCCCAAGTGTCAGAAAAGCGCTGGAAACAGGGAGATAAGCCTTTTTTGGAAGAAATGGTTAAATTCTTGAATTTTTCATCACACATCATCCCAAATGTCACTAAACAGCTGGAAACGGGGAGATAAGCCTTTTTTGGAAGCATTGATTAAGATTTCTGACTTTTTCATCACATGTCAGTCCAAGTGTCAGAAAAGCGCTGGAAACAGGGAGATCTGCCTTTTTTTGGAAGAAAAGGTTAAATTCTTGAATTTTTCATCACACATCATCCCAAATGTCACTAAACAGCTGGAAACGGGGAGATAAGCCTTTTTTGGAAGCATTGATTAAGATTTCTGACTTTTTCATCACATATCAGCCCAAGTGTCAGAAAAGCGCTGGAAACAGGGAGATCTGCCTTTTTTTGGAAGAAAAGGTTAAATTCTTGAATTTTTCATCACACATCATCCCAAATGTCACTAAACAGCTGGAAACGGGGAGATAAGCCTTTTTTGGAAGCAATGGTTAACATTTTGACTTTTTCATCACATATCAGCTCCAGTGTCAGAAAAGCGCTGGAAACAGGGAGATCTGCCTTTTTTTGGAAGAAATGGTTAAATTCTTGAATTTTTCATCACACATCATCCCAAATGTCACTAAACAGCTGGAAACGGGGAGATAAGCCTTTTTTGGAAGCATTGATTAAGATTTCTGACTTTTTCATCACATATCAGCCCAAGTGTCAGAAAAGCGCTGGAAACAGGGAGATCTGCCTTTTTTTGGAAGAAAAGGTTAAATTCTTGAATTTTTCATCACACATCATCCCAAATGTCACTAAACACCTGGAAACGGGGAGATAAGCCTTTTTTGGAAGCAATGGTTAACATTTTGACTTTTTCATCACATATCAGCTCCAGTGTCAGAAAAGCGCTGGAAACAGGGAGATCTGCCTTTTTTTGGAAGAAAAGGTTAAATTCTTGAATTTTTCATCACACATCATCCCAAATGTCACTAAACAGCTGGAAACGGGGAGATAAGCCTTTTTTGGAAGCATTGATTAAGATTTCTGACTTCTTCATCACATGTCAGCCCAGGTGTCAGAAAAGCGCTGGAAACAGGGAGATAAGCCTTTTTTGGAAGAAATGGTTAAATTCTCGAATTTTTCATCACACATCATCCCAAATGTCACTAAACAGCTGGAAACGGGGAGATAATCCTTTTTTGGAAGCATTGATCAAGATTTCTGACTTTTTCATCACATGTCAGCCCAAGTGTCAGAAAAGCGCTGGAAACAGGGAGATAAGCCTTTTTTGGAAGAAATGGTTAAATTCTTGAATTTTTCATCACACATCATCCCAAATGTCACTAAACAGCTGGAAACGGGGAGATAAGCCTTTTTTGGAAGCATTGATTAAGATTTCTGACTTTTTCATCACATGTCAGTCCAAGTGTCAGAAAAGCGCTGGAAACAGGGAGATCTGCCTTTTTTTGGAAGAAAAGGTTAAATTCTTGAATTTTTCATCACACATCATCCCAAATGTCACTAAACAGCTGGAAACGGGGAGATAAGCCTTTTTTGGAAGCATTGATTAAGATTTCTGACTTTTTCATCACATATCAGCCCAAGTGTCAGAAAAGCGCTGGAAACAGGGAGATCTGCCTTTTTTTGGAAGAAAAGGTTAAATTCTTGAATTTTTCATCACACATCATCCCAAATGTCACTAAACAGCTGGAAACGGGGAGATAAGCCTTTTTTGGAAGCAATGGTTAACATTTTGACTTTTTCATCACATATCAGCTCCAGTGTCAGAAAAGCGCTGGAAACAGGGAGATCTGCCTTTTTTTGGAAGAAATGGTTAAATTCTTGAATTTTTCATCACACATCATCCAAAATGTCACTAAACAGCTGGAAACGGGGAGATAAGCCTTTTTTGGAAGCATTGATTAAGATTTCTGACTTTTTCATCACATGTCAGCCCAAGTGTCAGAAAAGCGCTGGAAACAGGGAGATAAGCCTTTTTTGGAAGAAATGGTTAAATTCTTTAATTTTTCATCACACATCATCCCAAATGTCACTAAACAGCTGGAAACGGGGAGATAAGCCTTTTTTGGAAGCATTGATTAAGATTTCTGACTTTTTCATCACATGTCAGTCCAAGTGTCAGAAAAGCGCTGGAAACAGGGAGATCTGCCTTTTTTTGGAAGAAAAGGTTAAATTCTTGAATTTTTCATCACACATCATCCCAAATGTCACTAAACAGCTGGAAACGGGGAGATAAGCCTTTTTTGGAAGCATTGATTAAGATTTCTGACTTTTTCATCACATGTCAGCCCAGGTGTCAGAAAAGCGCTGGAAACAGGGAGATAAGCCTTTTTTGGAAGAAATGGTTAAATTCTCGAATTTTTCATCACACATCATCCCAAATGTCACTAAACAGCTGGAAACGGGGAGATAAGCCTTTTTTGGAAGCAATGGTTAACATTTTGACTTTTTCATCACATATCAGCTCCAGTGTCAGAAAAGCGCTGGAAACAGGGAGATCTGCCTTTTTTTGGAAGAAAAGGTTAAATTCTTGAATTTTTCATCACACATCATCCCAAATGTCACTAAACAGCTGGAAACGGGGAGATAAGCCTTTTTTGGAAGCATTGATTAAGATTTCTGACTTTTTCATCACATATCAGCCCAAGTGTCAGAAAAGCGCTGGAAACAGGGAGATCTGCCTTTTTTTGGAAGAAAAGGTTAAATTCTTGAATTTTTCATCACACATCATCCCAAATGTCACTAAATAGCTGGAAATGGGGAGATAAGCCTTTTTTGGAAGCAATGGTTAACATTTTGACTTTTTCATCACATATCAGCTCCAGTGTCAGAAAAGCGCTGGAAACAGGGAGATCTGCCTTTTTTTGGAAGAAAAGGTTAAATTCTTGAATTTTTCATCACACATCATCCCAAATGTCACTAAACAGCTGGAAACGGGGAGATAAGCCTTTTTTGGAAGCATTGATTAAGATTTCTGACTTCTTCATCACATGTCAGCCCAGATGTCAGAAAAGCGCTGGAAACAGGGAGATAAGCCTTTTTTGGAAGAAATGGTTAAATTCTCGAATTTTTCATCACACATCATCCCAAATGTCACTAAACAGCTGGAAACGGGGAGATAAGCCTTTTTTGGAAGCATTGATTAAGATTTCTGACTTTTTCATCACATGTCAGCCCAAGTGTCAGAAAAGCGCTGGAAACAGGGAGATAAGCCTTTTTTGGAAGAAATGGTTAAATTCTTGAATTTTTCATCACACATCATCCCAAATGTCACTAAACAGCTGGAAACGGGGAGATAAGCCTTTTTTGGAAGCAATGGTTAACATTTTGACTTTTTCATCACATATCAGCTCCAGTGTCAGAAAAGCGCTGGAAACAGGGAGATCTGCCTTTTTTTGGAAGAAAAGGTTAAATTCTTGAATTTTTCATCACACATCATCCCAAATGTCACTAAACAGCTGGAAACGGGGAGATAAGCCTTTTTTGGAAGCATTGATTAAGATTTCTGACTTTTTCATCACATGTCAGCCCAAGTGTCAGAAAAGCGCTGGAAACAGGGAGATCTGCCTTTTTTTGGAAGAAAAGGTTAAATTCTTGAATTTGTCATCACACATCATCCCAAATGTCACTAAACAGCTGGAAACGGGGAGATAAGCCTTTTTTGGAAGCATTGATTAAGATTTCTGACTTTTTCATCACATGTCAGCCCAAGTGTCAGAAAAGCGCTGGAAACAGGGAGATAAGCCTTTTTTGGAAGAAATGGTTAAATTCTTGAATTTTTCATCACACATCATCCCAAATGTCACTAAACAGCTGGAAACGGGGAGATAAGCCTTTTTTGGAAGCATTGATTAAGATTTCTGACTTTTTCATCACATATCAGCCCAAGTGTCAGAAAAGCGCTGGAAACAGGGAGATCTGCCTTTTTTTGGAAGAAAAGGTTAAATTCTTGAATTTTTCATCACACATCATCCCAAATGTCACTAAATAGCTGGAAATGGGGAGATAAACCTTTTTTGGAAGCAATGGTTAACATTTTGACTTTTTCATCACATATCAGCTCCAGTGTCAGAAAAGCGCTGGAAACAGGGAGATCTGCCTTTTTTTGGAAGAAAAGGTTAAATTCTTGAATTTTTCATCACACATCATCCCAAATGTCACTAAACAGCTGGAAACGGGGAGATAAGCCTTTTTTGGAAGCATTGATTAAGATTTCTGACTTCTTCATCACATATCAGCCCAGATGTCAGAAAAGCGCTGGAAACAGGGAGATAAGCCTTTTTTGGAAGAAATGGTTAAATTCTCGAATTTTTCATCACACATCATCCCAAATGTCACTAAACAGCTGGAAACGGGGAGATAAGCCTTTTTTGGAAGCAATGGTTAACATTTTGACTTTTTCATCACATATCAGCTCCAGTGTCAGAAAAGCGCTGGAAACAGGGAGATCTGCCTTTTTTTGGAAGAAAAGGTTAAATTCTTGAATTTGTCATCACACATCATCCCAAATGTCACTAAACAGCTGGAAACGGGGAGATAAGCCTTTTTTGGAAGCATTGATTAAGATTTCTGACTTTTTCATCACATGTCAGCCCAAGTGTCAGAAAAGCGCTGGAAACAGGGAGATAAGCCTTTTTTGGAAGAAATGGTTAAATTCTTGAATTTTTCATCACACATCATCCCAAATGTCACTAAACAGCTGGAAACGGGGAGATAAGCCTTTTTTGGAAGCAATGGTTAACATTTTGACTTTTTCATCACATATCAGCTCCAGTGTCAGAAAAGCGCTGGAAACAGGGAGATCTGCCTTTTTTTGGAAGAAAAGGTTAAATTCTTGAATTTTTCATCACACATCATCCCAAATGTCACTAAACAGCTGGAAACGGGGAGATAAGCCTTTTTTGGAAGCAATGGTTAACATTTTGACTTTTTCATCACATATCAGCTCCAGTGTCAGAAAAGCGCTGGAAACAGGGAGATCTGCCTTTTTTTGGAAGAAAAGGTTAAATTCTTGAATTTTTCATCACACATCATCCCAAATGTCACTAAACAGCTGGAAACGGGGAGATAAGCCTTTTTTGGAAGCATTGATTAAGATTTCTGACTTTTTCATCACATGTCAGCCCAAGTGTCAGAAAAGCGCTGGAAACAGGGAGATCTGCCTTTTTTTGGAAGAAAAGGTTAAATTCTTGAATTTGTCATCACACATCATCCCAAATGTCACTAAACAGCTGGAAACGGGGAGATAAGCCTTTTTTGGAAGCATTGATTAAGATTTCTGACTTTTTCATCACATGTCAGCCCAAGTGTCAGAAAAGCGCTGGAAACAGGGAGATAAGCCTTTTTTGGAAGAAATGGTTAAATTCTTGAATTTTTCATCACACATCATCCCAAATGTCACTAAACAGCTGGAAACGGGGAGATAAGCCTTTTTTGGAAGCATTGATTAAGATTTCTGACTTTTTCATCACATGTCAGTCCAAGTGTCAGAAAAGCGCTGGAAACAGGGAGATCTGCCTTTTTTTGGAAAGAAAGGTTAAATTCTTGAATTTTTCATCACACATCATCCCAAATGTCACTAAACAGCTGGAAACGGGGAGATAAGCCTTTTTTGGAAGCATTGATTAAGATTTCTGACTTTTTCATCACATGTCAGCCCAGATGTCAGAAAAGCGCTGGAAACAGGGAGATCTGCCTTTTTTTGGAAGAAAAGGTTAAATTCTTGAATTTTTCATCACACATCATCCCAAATGTCACTAAACAGCTGGAAACGGGGAGATAAGCCTTTTTGGAAGCATTGATTAAGATTTCTGACTTTTTCATCACATGTCAGCCCAAGTGTCAGAAAAGCGCTGGAAACAGGGAGATCTGCCTTTTTTTGGAAGAAAAGGTTAAATTCTTGAATTTGTCATCACACATCATCCCAAATGTCACTAAACAGCTGGAAACGGGGAGATAAGCCTTTTTTGGAAGCAATGGTTAACATTTTGACTTTTTCATCACATATCAGCTCCAGTGTCAGAAAAGCGCTGGAAACAGGGAGATCTGCCTTTTTTTGGAAAGAAAGGTTAAATTCTTGAATTTTTCATCACACATCATCCCAAATGTCACTAAACAGCTGGAAACGGGGAGATAAGCCTTTTTTGGAAGCATTGATTAAGATTTCTGACTTTTTCATCACATGTCAGCCCAGATGTCAGAAAAGCGCTGGAAACAGGGAGATCTGCCTTTTTTTGGAAGAAAAGGTTAAATTCTTGAATTTGTCATCACACATCATCCCAAATGTCACTAAACAGCTGGAAACGGGGAGATAAGCCTTTTTTGGAAGCAATGGTTAACATTTTGACTTTTTCATCACATATCAGCTCCAGTGTCAGAAAAGCGCTGGAAACAGGGAGATCTGCCTTTTTTTGGAAAAAAAGGTTAAATTCTTGAATTTTTCATCACACATCATCCCAAATGTCACTAAACAGCTGGAAACGGGGAGATAAGCCTTTTTTGGAAGCATTGATTAAGATTTCTGACTTTTTCATCACATGTCAGCCCAGGTGTCAGAAAAGCGCTGGAAACAGGGAGATAAGCCTTTTTTGGAAGAAATGGTTAAATTCTCGAATTTTTCATCACACATCATCCCAAATGTCACTAAACAGCTGGAAACGGGGAGATAAGCCTTTTTTGGAAGCAATGGTTAACATTTTGACTTTTTCATCACATATCAGCTCCAGTGTCAGAAAAGCGCTGGAAACAGGGAGATCTGCCTTTTTTTGGAAGAAAAGGTTAAATTCTTGAATTTTTCATCACACATCATCCCAAATGTCACTAAACAGCTGGAAACGGGGAGATAAGCCTTTTTTGGAAGCATTGATTAAGATTTCTGACTTCTTCATCACATGTCAGCCCAGGTGTCAGAAAAGCGCTGGAAACAGGGAGATAAGCCTTTTTTGGAAGAAATGGTTAAATTCTCGAATTTTTCATCACACATCATCCCAAATGTCACTAAACAGCTGGAAACGGGGAGATAAGCCTTTTTTGGAAGCAATGGTTAACATTTTGACTTTTTCATCACATATCAGCTCCAGTGTCAGAAAAGCGCTGGAAACAGGGAGATCTGCCTTTTTTTGGAAGAAAAGGTTAAATTCTTGAATTTGTCATCACACATCATCCCAAATGTCACTAAACAGCTGGAAACGGGGAGATAAGCCTTTTTTGGAAGCATTGATTAAGATTTCTGACTTTTTCATCACATGTCAGCCCAAGTGTCAGAAAAGCGCTGGAAACGGGAGATAAGCCTTTTTTGGAAGAAATGGTTAAATTCTTGAATTTTTCATCACACATCATCCCAAATGTCACTAAACAGCTGGAAACGGGGAGATAAGCCTTTTTTGGAAGCAATGGTTAACATTTTGACTTTTTCATCACATATCAGCTCCAGTGTCAGAAAAGCGCTGGAAACAGGGAGATCTGCCTTTTTTTGGAAGAAAAGGTTAAATTCTTGAATTTTTCATCACACATCATCCCAAATGTCACTAAACAGCTGGAAACGGGGAGATAAGCCTTTTTTGGAAGCAATGGTTAACATTTTGACTTTTTCATCACATATCAGCTCCAGTGTCAGAAAAGCGCTGGAAACAGGGAGATCTGCCTTTTTTTGGAAGAAAAGGTTAAATTCTTGAATTTTTCATCACACATCATCCCAAATGTCACTAAACAGCTGGAAACGGGGAGATAAGCCTTTTTTTTGGAAGCATTGATTAAGATTTCTGACTTTTTCATCACATGTCAGCCCAAGTGTCAGAAAAGCGCTGGAAACAGGGAGATCTGCCTTTTTTTGGAAGAAAAGGTTAAATTCTTGAATTTTTCATCACACATCATCCCAAATGTCACTAAACAGCTGGAAACGGGGAGATAAGCCTTTTTTGGAAGCATTGATTAAGATTTCTGACTTTTTCATCACATATCAGCCTAAGTGTCAGAAAAGCGCTGGAAACAGGGAGATCTGCCTTTTTTTGGAAGAAAAGGTTAAATTCTTGAATTTTTCATCACACATCATCCCAAATGTCACTAAACAGCTGGAAACGGGGATATAAGCCTTTTTTGGAAGCAATGGTTAACATTTTGACTTTTTCATCACATATCAGCTCCAGTGTCAGAAAAGCGCTGGAAACAGGGAGATCTGCCTTTTTTTGGAAGAAAAGGTTAAATTCTTGAATTTTTCATCACACATCATCCCAAATGTCACTAAACAGCTGGAAACGGGGAGATAAGCCTTTTTTGGAAGCAATGGTTAACATTTTGACTTTTTCATCACATATCAGCTCCAGTGTCAGAAAAGCGCTGGAAACAGGGAGATCTGCCTTTTTTTGGAAGAAAAGGTTAAATTCTTGAATTTTTCATCACACATCATCCCAAATGTCACTAAACAGCTGGAAACGGGGAGATAAGCCTTTTTTGGAAGCATTGATTAAGATTTCTGACTTTTTCATCACATGTCAGCCCAAGTGTCAGAAAAGCGCTGGAAACAGGGAGATCTGCCTTTTTTTGGAAGAAAAGGTTAAATTCTTGAATTTGTCATCACACATCATCCCAAATGTCACTAAACAGCTGGAAACGGGGAGATAAGCCTTTTTTGGAAGCATTGATTAAGATTTCTGACTTTTTCATCACATGTCAGCCCAAGTGTCAGAAAAGCGCTGGAAACAGGGAGATAAGCCTTTTTTGGAAGAAATGGTTAAATTCTTGAATTTTTCATCACACATCATCCCAAATGTCACTAAACAGCTGGAAACGGGGAGATAAGCCTTTTTTGGAAGCATTGATTAAGATTTCTGACTTTTTCATCACATGTCAGTCCAAGTGTCAGAAAAGCGCTGGAAACAGGGAGATCTGCCTTTTTTTGGAAAGAAAGGTTAAATTCTTGAATTTTTCATCACACATCATCCCAAATGTCACTAAACAGCTGGAAACGGGGAGATAAGCCTTTTTTGGAAGCATTGATTAAGATTTCTGACTTTTTCATCACATGTCAGCCCAGATGTCAGAAAAGCGCTGGAAACAGGGAGATCTGCCTTTTTTTGGAAGAAAAGGTTAAATTCTTGAATTTTTCATCACACATCATCCCAAATGTCACTAAACAGCTGGAAACGGGGAGATAAGCCTTTTTTGGAAGCATTGATTAAGATTTCTGACTTTTTCATCACATGTCAGCCCAAGTGTCAGAAAAGCGCTGGAAACAGGGAGATCTGCCTTTTTTTGGAAGAAAAGGTTAAATTCTTGAATTTGTCATCACACATCATCCCAAATGTCACTAAACAGCTGGAAACGGGGAGATAAGCCTTTTTTGGAAGCAATGGTTAACATTTTGACTTTTTCATCACATATCAGCTCCAGTGTCAGAAAAGCGCTGGAAACAGGGAGATCTGCCTTTTTTTGGAAGAAATGGTTAAATTCTTGAATTTTTCATCACACATCATCCAAAATGTCACTAAACAGCTGGAAACGGGGAGATAAGCCTTTTTTGGAAGCATTGATTGAGATTTCTGACTTTTTCATCACATGTCAGCCCAGGTGTCAGAAAAGCGCTGGAAACAGGGAGATAAGCCTTTTTTGGAAGAAATGGTTAAATTCTCGAATTTTTCATCACACATCATCCCAAATGTCACTAAACAGCTGGAAACGGGGAGATAAGCCTTTTTTGGAAGCAATGGTTAACATTTTGACTTTTTCATCACATATCAGCTCCAGTGTCAGAAAAGCGCTGGAAACAGGGAGATCTGCCTTTTTTTGGAAAAAAAGGTTAAATTCTTGAATTTTTCATCACACATCATCCCAAATGTCACTAAACAGCTGGAAACGGGGAGATAAGCCTTTTTTGGAAGCATTGATTAAGATTTCTGACTTTTTCATCACATGTCAGCCCAGGTGTCAGAAAAGCGCTGGAAACAGGGAGATAAGCCTTTTTTGGAAGAAATGGTTAAATTCTCGAATTTTTCATCACACATCATCCCAAATGTCACTAAACAGCTGGAAACGGGGAGATAAGCCTTTTTTGGAAGCAATGGTTAACATTTTGACTTTTTCATCACATATCAGCTCCAGTGTCAGAAAAGCGCTGGAAACAGGGAGATCTGCCTTTTTTTGGAAGAAAAGGTTAAATTCTTGAATTTTTCATCACACATCATCCCAAATGTCACTAAACAGCTGGAAACGGGGAGATAAGCCTTTTTTGGAAGCATTGATTAAGATTTCTGACTTCTTCATCACATGTCAGCCCAGGTGTCAGAAAAGCGCTGGAAACAGGGAGATAAGCCTTTTTTGGAAGAAATGGTTAAATTCTCGAATTTTTCATCACACATCATCCCAAATGTCACTAAACAGCTGGAAACGGGGAGATAAGCCTTTTTTGGAAGCAATGGTTAACATTTTGACTTTTTCATCACATATCAGCTCCAGTGTCAGAAAAGCGCTGGAAACAGGGAGATCTGCCTTTTTTTGGAAGAAAAGGTTAAATTCTTGAATTTGTCATCACACATCATCCCAAATGTCACTAAACAGCTGGAAACGGGGAGATAAGCCTTTTTTGGAAGCATTGATTAAGATTTCTGACTTTTTCATCACATGTCAGCCCAAGTGTCAGAAAAGCGCTGGAAACGGGAGATAAGCCTTTTTTGGAAGAAATGGTTAAATTCTTGAATTTTTCATCACACATCATCCCAAATGTCACTAAACAGCTGGAAACGGGGAGATAAGCCTTTTTTGGAAGCAATGGTTAACATTTTGACTTTTTCATCACATATCAGCTCCAGTGTCAGAAAAGCGCTGGAAACAGGGAGATCTGCCTTTTTTTGGAAGAAAAGGTTAAATTCTTGAATTTTTCATCACACATCATCCCAAATGTCACTAAACAGCTGGAAACGGGGAGATAAGCCTTTTTTGGAAGCAATGGTTAACATTTTGACTTTTTCATCACATATCAGCTCCAGTGTCAGAAAAGCGCTGGAAACAGGGAGATCTGCCTTTTTTTGGAAGAAAAGGTTAAATTCTTGAATTTTTCATCACACATCATCCCAAATGTCACTAAACAGCTGGAAACGGGGAGATAAGCCTTTTTTTTGGAAGCATTGATTAAGATTTCTGACTTTTTCATCACATGTCAGCCCAAGTGTCAGAAAAGCGCTGGAAACAGGGAGATCTGCCTTTTTTTGGAAGAAAAGGTTAAATTCTTGAATTTTTCATCACACATCATCCCAAATGTCACTAAACAGCTGGAAACGGGGAGATAAGCCTTTTTTAGAAGCATTGATTAAGATTTCTGACTTTTTCATCACATGTCAGCCCAAGTGTCAGAAAAGCGCTGGAAACAGGGAGATAAGCCTTTTTTGGAAGAAATGGTTAAATTCTTGAATTTTTCATCACACATCATCCCAAATGTCACTAAACAGCTGGAAACGGGGAGATAAGCCTTTTTTGGAAGCATTGATTAAGATTTCTGACTTTTTCATCACATGTCAGTCCAAGTGTCAGAAAAGCGCTGGAAACAGGGAGATCTGCCTTTTTTTGGAAGAAAAGGTTAAATTCTTGAATTTTTCATCACACATCATCCCAAATGTCACTAAACAGCTGGAAACGGGGAGATAAGCCTTTTTTGGAAGCATTGATTAAGATTTCTGACTTTTTCATCACATATCAGCCTAAGTGTCAGAAAAGCGCTGGAAACAGGGAGATCTGCCTTTTTTTGGAAGAAAAGGTTAAATTCTTGAATTTTTCATCACACATCATCCCAAATGTCACTAAACAGCTGGAAACGGGGATATAAGCCTTTTTTGGAAGCAATGGTTAACATTTTGACTTTTTCATCACATATCAGCTCCAGTGTCAGAAAAGCGCTGGAAACAGGGAGATCTGCCTTTTTTTGGAAGAAAAGGTTAAATTCTTGAATTTTTCATCACACATCATCCCAAATGTCACTAAACAGCTGGAAACGGGGAGATAAGCCTTTTTTGGAAGCAATGGTTAACATTTTGACTTTTTCATCACATATCAGCTCCAGTGTCAGAAAAGCGCTGGAAACAGGGAGATCTTCCTTTTTTTGGAAGAAAAGGTTAAATTCTTGAATTTTTCATCACACATCATCCCAAATGTCACTAAACAGCTGGAAACGGGGAGATAAGCCTTTTTTGGAAGCATTGATTAAGATTTCTGACTTCTTCATCACATGTCAGCCCAGGTGTCAGAAAAGCGCTGGAAACAGGGAGATAAGCCTTTTTTGGAAGAAATGGTTAAATTCTCGAATTTTTCATCACACATCATCCCAAATGTCACTAAACAGCTGGAAACGGGGAGATAAGCCTTTTTTGGAAGCAATGGTTAACATTTTGACTTTTTCATCACATATCAGCTCCAGTGTCAGAAAAGCGCTGGAAACAGGGAGATCTGCCTTTTTTTGGAAGAAAAGGTTAAATTCTTGAATTTGTCATCACACATCATCCCAAATGTCACTAAACAGCTGGAAACGGGGAGATAAGCCTTTTTTGGAAGCATTGATTAAGATTTCTGACTTTTTCATCACATGTCAGCCCAGATGTCAGAAAAGCGCTGGAAACAGGGAGATAAGCCTTTTTTGGAAGAAATGGTCAAATTCTCGAATTTTTCATCACACATCATCCCAAATGTCACTAAACAGCTGGAAACGGGGAGATAAGCCTTTTTTGGAAGCAATGGTTAACATTTTGACTTTTTCATCACATATCAGCTCCAGTGTCAGAAAAGCGCTGGAAACAGGGAGATCTGCCTTTTTTTGGAAGAAAAGGTTAAATTCTTGAATTTGTCATCACACATCATCCCAAATGTCACTAAACAGCTGGAAACGGGGAGATAAGCCTTTTTTGGAAGCATTGATTAAGATTTCTGACTTTTTCATCACATGTCAGCCCAAGTGTCAGAAAAGCGCTGGAAACAGGGAGATAAGCCTTTTTTGGAAGAAATGGTTAAATTCTTGAATTTTTCATCACACATCATCCCAAATGTCACTAAACAGCTGGAAACGGGGAGATAAGCCTTTTTTGGAAGCATTGATTAAGATTTCTGACTTTTTCATCACATGTCAGTCCAAGTGTCAGAAAAGCGCTGGAAACAGGGAGATCTGCCTTTTTTTGAAGAAAAGGTTAAATTCTTGAATTTTTCATCACACATCATTCCAAATGTCACTAAACAGCTGGAAACGGGGAGATAAGCCTTTTTTGGAAGCATTGATTAAGATTTCTGACTATTTCATCACATGTCAGCCCAGGTGTCAGAAAAGCGCTGGAAACAGGGAGATAAGCCTTTTTTGGAAGAAATGGTTAAATTCTCGAATTTTTCATCACACATCATCCCAAATGTCACTAAACAGCTGGAAACGGGGAGATAAGCCTTTTTTGGAAGCAATGGTTAACATTTTGACTTTTTCATCACATATCAGCTCCAGTGTCAGAAAAGCGCTGGAAACAGGGAGATCTGCCTTTTTTTGGAAGAAAAGGTTAAATTCTTGAATTTTTCATCACACATCATCCCAAATGTCACTAAACAGCTGGAAACGGGGAGATAAGCCTTTTTTGGAAGCATTGATTAAGATTTCTGACTTTTTCATCACATGTCAGCCCAGGTGTCAGAAAAGCGCTGGAAACAGGGAGATAAGCCTTTTTTGGAAGAAATGGTTAAATTCTCGAATTTTTCATCACACATCATCCCAAATGTCGCTAAACAGCTGGAAACGGGGAGATAAGCCTTTTTTGGAAGCAATGGTTAACATTTTGACTTTGTCATCACATATCAGCTCCAGTGTCAGAAAAGCGCTGGAAACAGGGAGATCTGCCTTTTTTTGGAAGAAAAGGTTAAATTCTTGAATTTGTCATCACACATCATCCCAAATGTCACTAAACAGCTGGAAACGGGGAGATAAGCCTTTTTTGGAAGCATTGATTAAGATTTCTGACTTTTTCATCACATGTCAGCCCAAGTGTCAGAAAAGCGCTGGAAACAGGGAGATAAGCCTTTTTTGGAAGAAATGGTTAAATTCTTGAATTTTTCATCACACATCATCCCAAATGTCACTAAACAGCTGGAAACGGGGAGATAAGCCTTTTTTGGAAGCATTGATTAAGATTTCTGACTTTTTCATCACATGTCAGTCCAAGTGTCAGAAAAGCGCTGGAAACAGTGAGATCTGCCTTTTTTTGAAGAAAAGGTTAAATTCTTGAATTTTTCATCACACATCATTCCAAATGTCACTAAACAGCTGGAAACGGGGAGATAAGCCTTTTTTGGAAGCATTGATTAAGATTTCTGACTATTTCATCACATGTCAGCCCAGGTGTCAGAAAAGCGCTGGAAACAGGGAGATAAGCCTTTTTTGGAAGAAATGGTTAAATTCTCGAATTTTTCATCACACATCATCCCAAATGTCACTAAACAGCTGGAAACGGGGAGATAAGCCTTTTTTGGAAGCAATGGTTAACATTTTGACTTTTTCATCACATATCAGCTCCAGTGTCAGAAAAGCGCTGGAAACAGGGAGATCTGCCTTTTTTTGGAAGAAAAGGTTAAATTCTTGAATTTTTCATCACACATCATCCCAAATGTCACTAAACAGCTGGAAACGGGGAGATAAGCCTTTTTTGGAAGCATTGATTAAGATTTCTGACTTTTTCATCACATGTCAGCCCAGATGTCAGAAAAGCGCTGGAAACAGGGAGATAAGCCTTTTTTGGAAGAAATGGTCAAATTCTCGAATTTTTCATCACACATCATCCCAAATGTCACTAAACAGCTGGAAACGGGGAGATAAGCCTTTTTTGGAAGCATTGATTAAGATTTCTGACTTTTTCATCACATGTCAGTCCAAGTGTCAGAAAAGCGCTGGAAACAGGGAGATCTGCCTTTTTTTGAAGAAAAGGTTAAATTCTTGAATTTTTCATCACACATCATCCCAAATGTCACTAAACAGCTGGAAACGGGGAGATAAGCCTTTTTTGGAAGCAATGGTTAACATTTTGACTTTTTCATCACATATCAGCTCCAGTGTCAGAAAAGCGCTGGAAACAGGGAGATCTTCCTTTTTTTGGAAGAAAAGGTTAAATTCTTGAATTTTTCATCACACATCATCCCAAATGTCACTAAACAGCTGGAAACGGGGAGATAAGCCTTTTTTGGAAGCATTGATTAAGATTTCTGACTTCTTCATCACATGTCAGCCCAGGTGTCAGAAAAGCGCTGGAAACAGGGAGATAAGCCTTTTTTGGAAGAAATGGTTAAATTCTCGAATTTTTCATCACACATCATCCCAAATGTCACTAAACAGCTGGAAACGGGGAGATAAGCCTTTTTTGGAAGCAATGGTTAACATTTTGACTTTTTCATCACATATCAGCTCCAGTGTCAGAAAAGCGCTGGAAACAGGGAGATCTGCCTTTTTTTGGAAGAAAAGGTTAAATTCTTGAATTTTTCATCACACATCATCCCAAATGTCACTAAACAGCTGGAAACGGGGAGATAAGCCTTTTTTGGAAGCATTGATTAAGATTTCTGACTTTTTCATCACATGTCAGCCCAGGTGTCAGAAAAGCGCTGGAAACAGGGAGATAAGCCTTTTTTGGAAGAAATGGTTAAATTCTCGAATTTTTCATCACACATCATCCCAAATGTCGCTAAACAGCTGGAAACGGGGAGATAAGCCTTTTTTGGAAGCAATGGTTAACATTTTGACTTTTTCATCACATATCAGCTCCAGTGTCAGAAAAGCGCTGGAAACAGGGAGATCTGCCTTTTTTTGGAAGAAAAGGTTAAATTCTTGAATTTGTCATCACACATCATCCCAAATGTCACTAAACAGCTGGAAACGGGGAGATAAGCCTTTTTTGGAAGCATTGATTAAGATTTCTGACTTTTTCATCACATGTCAGCCCAAGTGTCAGAAAAGCGCTGGAAACAGGGAGATAAGCCTTTTTTGGAAGAAATGGTTAAATTCTTGAATTTTTCATCACACATCATCCCAAATGTCACTAAACAGCTGGAAACGGGGAGATAAGCCTTTTTTGGAAGCATTGATTAAGATTTCTGACTTTTTCATCACATGTCAGTCCAAGTGTCAGAAAAGCGCTGGAAACAGTGAGATCTGCCTTTTTTTGAAGAAAAGGTTAAATTCTTGAATTTTTCATCACACATCATTCCAAATGTCACTAAACAGCTGGAAACGGGGAGATAAGCCTTTTTTGGAAGCATTGATTAAGATTTCTGACTATTTCATCACATGTCAGCCCAGGTGTCAGAAAAGCGCTGGAAACAGGGAGATAAGCCTTTTTTGGAAGAAATGGTTAAATTCTCGAATTTTTCATCACACATCATCCCAAATGTCACTAAACAGCTGGAAACGGGGAGATAAGCCTTTTTTGGAAGCAATGGTTAACATTTTGACTTTTTCATCACATATCAGCTCCAGTGTCAGAAAAGCGCTGGAAACAGGGAGATCTGCCTTTTTTTGGAAGAAAAGGTTAAATTCTTGAATTTTTCATCACACATCATCCCAAATGTCACTAAACAGCTGGAAACGGGGAGATAAGCCTTTTTTGGAAGCATTGATTAAGATTTCTGACTTTTTCATCACATGTCAGCCCAGATGTCAGAAAAGCGCTGGAAACAGGGAGATAAGCCTTTTTTGGAAGAAATGGTCAAATTCTCGAATTTTTCATCACACATCATCCCAAATGTCACTAAACAGCTGGAAACGGGGAGATAAGCCTTTTTTGGAAGCATTGATTAAGATTTCTGACTTTTTCATCACATGTCAGTCCAAGTGTCAGAAAAGCGCTGGAAACAGGGAGATCTGCCTTTTTTTGAAGAAAAGGTTAAATTCTTGAATTTTTCATCACACATCATCCCAAATGTCACTAAACAGCTGGAAACGGGGAGATAAGCCTTTTTTGGAAGCAATGGTTAACATTTTGACTTTTTCATCACATATCAGCTCCAGTGTCAGAAAAGCGCTGGAAACAGGGAGATCTTCCTTTTTTTGGAAGAAAAGGTTAAATTCTTGAATTTTTCATCACACATCATCCCAAATGTCACTAAACAGCTGGAAACGGGGAGATAAGCCTTTTTTGGAAGCATTGATTAAGATTTCTGACTTCTTCATCACATGTCAGCCCAGGTGTCAGAAAAGCGCTGGAAACAGGGAGATAAGCCTTTTTTGGAAGAAATGGTTAAATTCTCGAATTTTTCATCACACATCATCCCAAATGTCACTAAACAGCTGGAAACGGGGAGATAAGCCTTTTTTGGAAGCAATGGTTAACATTTTGACTTTTTCATCACATATCAGCTCCAGTGTCAGAAAAGCGCTGGAAACAGGGAGATCTGCCTTTTTTTGGAAGAAAAGGTTAAATTCTTGAATTTGTCATCACACATCATCCCAAATGTCACTAAACAGCTGGAAACGGGGAGATAAGCCTTTTTTGGAAGCATTGATTAAGATTTCTGACTTTTTCATCACATGTCAGCCCAGATGTCAGAAAAGCGCTGGAAACAGGGAGATAAGCCTTTTTTGGAAGAAATGGTCAAATTCTCGAATTTTTCATCACACATCATCCCAAATGTCACTAAACAGCTGGAAACGGGGAGATAAGCCTTTTTTGGAAGCAATGGTTAACATTTTGACTTTTTCATCACATATCAGCTCCAGTGTCAGAAAAGCGCTGGAAACAGGGAGATCTGCCTTTTTTTGGAAGAAAAGGTTAAATTCTTGAATTTGTCATCACACATCATCCCAAATGTCACTAAACAGCTGGAAACGGGGAGATAAGCCTTTTTTGGAAGCATTGATTAAGATTTCTGACTTTTTCATCACATGTCAGCCCAAGTGTCAGAAAAGCGCTGGAAACAGGGAGATAAGCCTTTTTTGGAAGAAATGGTTAAATTCTTGAATTTTTCATCACACATCATCCCAAATGTCACTAAACAGCTGGAAACGGGGAGATAAGCCTTTTTTGGAAGCATTGATTAAGATTTCTGACTTTTTCATCACATGTCAGTCCAAGTGTCAGAAAAGCGCTGGAAACAGGGAGATCTGCCTTTTTTTGAAGAAAAGGTTAAATTCTTGAATTTTTCATCACACATCATTCCAAATGTCACTAAACAGCTGGAAACGGGGAGATAAGCCTTTTTTGGAAGCATTGATTAAGATTTCTGACTATTTCATCACATGTCAGCCCAGGTGTCAGAAAAGCGCTGGAAACAGGGAGATAAGCCTTTTTTGGAAGAAATGGTTAAATTCTCGAATTTTTCATCACACATCATCCCAAATGTCACTAAACAGCTGGAAACGGGGAGATAAGCCTTTTTTGGAAGCAATGGTTAACATTTTGACTTTTTCATCACATATCAGCTCCAGTGTCAGAAAAGCGCTGGAAACAGGGAGATCTGCCTTTTTTTGGAAGAAAAGGTTAAATTCTTGAATTTTTCATCACACATCATCCCAAATGTCACTAAACAGCTGGAAACGGGGAGATAAGCCTTTTTTGGAAGCATTGATTAAGATTTCTGACTTTTTCATCACATGTCAGCCCAGGTGTCAGAAAAGCGCTGGAAACAGGGAGATAAGCCTTTTTTGGAAGAAATGGTTAAATTCTCGAATTTTTCATCACACATCATCCCAAATGTCGCTAAACAGCTGGAAACGGGGAGATAAGCCTTTTTTGGAAGCAATGGTTAACATTTTGACTTTTTCATCACATATCAGCTCCAGTGTCAGAAAAGCGCTGGAAACAGGGAGATCTGCCTTTTTTTGGAAGAAAAGGTTAAATTCTTGAATTTGTCATCACACATCATCCCAAATGTCACTAAACAGCTGGAAACGGGGAGATAAGCCTTTTTTGGAAGCATTGATTAAGATTTCTGACTTTTTCATCACATGTCAGCCCAAGTGTCAGAAAAGCGCTGGAAACAGGGAGATAAGCCTTTTTTGGAAGAAATGGTTAAATTCTTGAATTTTTCATCACACATCATCCCAAATGTCACTAAACAGCTGGAAACGGGGAGATAAGCCTTTTTTGGAAGCATTGATTAAGATTTCTGACTTTTTCATCACATGTCAGTCCAAGTGTCAGAAAAGCGCTGGAAACAGGGAGATCTGCCTTTTTTTGAAGAAAAGGTTAAATTCTTGAATTTTTCATCACACATCATTCCAAATGTCACTAAACAGCTGGAAACGGGGAGATAAGCCTTTTTTGGAAGCATTGATTAAGATTTCTGACTATTTCATCACATGTCAGCCCAGGTGTCAGAAAAGCGCTGGAAACAGGGAGATAAGCCTTTTTTGGAAGAAATGGTTAAATTCTCGAATTTTTCATCACACATCATCCCAAATGTCACTAAACAGCTGGAAACGGGGAGATAAGCCTTTTTTGGAAGCAATGGTTAACATTTTGACTTTTTCATCACATATCAGCTCCAGTGTCAGAAAAGCGCTGGAAACAGGGAGATCTGCCTTTTTTTGGAAGAAAAGGTTAAATTCTTGAATTTTTCATCACACATCATCCCAAATGTCACTAAACAGCTGGAAACGGGGAGATAAGCCTTTTTTGGAAGCATTGATTAAGATTTCTGACTTTTTCATCACATGTCAGCCCAGATGTCAGAAAAGCGCTGGAAACAGGGAGATAAGCCTTTTTTGGAAGAAATGGTCAAATTCTCGAATTTTTCATCACACATCATCCCAAATGTCACTAAACAGCTGGAAACGGGGAGATAAGCCTTTTTTGGAAGCATTGATTAAGATTTCTGACTTTTTCATCACATGTCAGTCCAAGTGTCAGAAAAGCGCTGGAAACAGGGAGATCTGCCTTTTTTTGAAGAAAAGGTTAAATTCTTGAATTTTTCATCACACATCATTCCAAATGTCACTACACAGCTGGAAACGGGGAGATAAGCCTTTTTTGGAAGCATTGATTAAGATTTCTGACTATTTCATCACATGTCAGCCCAGGTGTCAGAAAAGCGCTGGAAACAGGGAGATAAGCCTTTTTTGGAAGAAATGGTTAAATTCTCGAATTTTTCATCACACATCATCCCAAATGTCACTAAACAGCTGGAAACGGGGAGATAAGCCTTTTTTGGAAGCAATGGTTAACATTTTGACTTTTTCATCACATATCAGCTCCAGTGTCAGAAAAGCGCTGGAAACAGGGAGATCTGCCTTTTTTTGGAAGAAAAGGTTAAATTCTTGAATTTTTCATCACACATCATCCCAAATGTCACTAAACAGCTGGAAACGGGGAGATAAGCCTTTTTTGGAAGCATTGATTAAGATTTCTGACTTTTTCATCACATGTCAGCCCAGGTGTCAGAAAAGCGCTGGAAACAGGGAGATAAGCCTTTTTTGGAAGAAATGGTTAAATTCTCGAATTTTTCATCACACATCATCCCAAATGTCGCTAAACAGCTGGAAACGGGGAGATAAGCCTTTTTTGGAAGCAATGGTTAACATTTTGACTTTTTCATCACATATCAGCTCCAGTGTCAGAAAAGCGCTGGAAACAGGGAGATCTGCCTTTTTTTGGAAGAAAAGGTTAAATTCTTGAATTTGTCATCACACATCATCCCAAATGTCACTAAACAGCTGGAAACGGGGAGATAAGCCTTTTTTGGAAGCATTGATTAAGATTTCTGACTTTTTCATCACATGTCAGCCCAAGTGTCAGAAAAGCGCTGGAAACAGGGAGATAAGCCTTTTTTGGAAGAAATGGTTAAATTCTTGAATTTTTCATCACACATCATCCCAAATGTCACTAAACAGCTGGAAACGGGGAGATAAGCCTTTTTTGGAAGCATTGATTAAGATTTCTGACTTTTTCATCACATATCAGCTCCAGTGTCAGAAAAGCGCTGGAAACAGGGAGATCTGCCTTTTTTTGGAAGAAAAGGTTAAATTCTTGAATTTTTCATCACACATCATCCCAAATGTCACTAATCAGCTGGAAACGGGGAGATAAGCCTTTTTTGGAAGCATTGATTAAGATTTCTGACTTTTTCATCACATGTCAGCCCAAGTGTCAGAAAAGCGCTGGAAACAGGGAGATCTGCCTTTTTTTGGAAGAAAAGGTTACATTCTTGAATTTGTCATCACACATCATCCCAAATGTCACTAAACAGCTGGAAACGGGGAGATAAGCCTTTTTTGGAAGCATTGATTAAGATTTCTGACTATTTCATCACATGTCAGCCCAGGTGTCAGAAAAGCGCTGGAAACAGGGAGATAAGCCTTTTTTGGAAGAAATGGTTAAATTCTCGAATTTTTCATCACACATCATCCCAAATGTCACTAAACAGCTGGAAACGGGGAGATAAGCCTTTTTTGGAAGCAATGGTTAACATTTTGACTTTTTCATCACATATCAGCTCCAGTGTCAGAAAAGCGCTGGAAACAGGGAGATCTGCCTTTTTTTGGAAGAAAAGGTTAAATTCTTGAATTTTTCATCACACATCATCCCAAATGTCACTAAACAGCTGGAAACGGGGAGATAAGCCTTTTTTGGAAGCATTGATTAAGATTTCTGACTTTTTCATCACATGTCAGCCCAGATGTCAGAAAAGCGCTGGAAACAGGGAGATAAGCCTTTTTTGGAAGAAATGGTCAAATTCTCGAATTTTTCATCACACATCATCCCAAATGTCACTAAACAGCTGGAAACGGGGAGATAAGCCTTTTTTGGAAGCATTGATTAAGATTTCTGACTTTTTCATCACATGTCAGTCCAAGTGTCAGAAAAGCGCTGGAAACAGGGAGATCTGCCTTTTTTTGAAGAAAAGGTTAAATTCTTGAATTTTTCATCACACATCATTCCAAATGTCACTACACAGCTGGAAACGGGGAGATAAGCCTTTTTTGGAAGCATTGATTAAGATTTCTGACTATTTCATCACATGTCAGCCCAGGTGTCAGAAAAGCGCTGGAAACAGGGAGATAAGCCTTTTTTGGAAGAAATGGTTAAATTCTCGAATTTTTCATCACACATCATCCCAAATGTCACTAAACAGCTGGAAACGGGGAGATAAGCCTTTTTTGGAAGCAATGGTTAACATTTTGACTTTTTCATCACATATCAGCTCCAGTGTCAGAAAAGCGCTGGAAACAGGGAGATCTGCCTTTTTTTGGAAGAAAAGGTTAAATTCTTGAATTTTTCATCACACATCATCCCAAATGTCACTAAACAGCTGGAAACGGGGAGATAAGCCTTTTTTGGAAGCATTGATTAAGATTTCTGACTTTTTCATCACATGTCAGCCCAGGTGTCAGAAAAGCGCTGGAAACAGGGAGATAAGCCTTTTTTGGAAGAAATGGTTAAATTCTCGAATTTTTCATCACACATCATCCCAAATGTCGCTAAACAGCTGGAAACGGGGAGATAAGCCTTTTTTGGAAGCAATGGTTAACATTTTGACTTTTTCATCACATATCAGCTCCAGTGTCAGAAAAGCGCTGGAAACAGGGAGATCTGCCTTTTTTTGGAAGAAAAGGTTAAATTCTTGAATTTGTCATCACACATCATCCCAAATGTCACTAAACAGCTGGAAACGGGGAGATAAGCCTTTTTTGGAAGCATTGATTAAGATTTCTGACTTTTTCATCACATGTCAGCCCAAGTGTCAGAAAAGCGCTGGAAACAGGGAGATAAGCCTTTTTTGGAAGAAATGGTTAAATTCTTGAATTTTTCATCACACATCATCCCAAATGTCACTAAACAGCTGGAAACGGGGAGATAAGCCTTTTTTGGAAGCATTGATTAAGATTTCTGACTTTTTCATCACATATCAGCTCCAGTGTCAGAAAAGCGCTGGAAACAGGGAGATCTGCCTTTTTTTGGAAGAAAAGGTTAAATTCTTGAATTTTTCATCACACATCATCCCAAATGTCACTAATCAGCTGGAAACGGGGAGATAAGCCTTTTTTGGAAGCATTGATTAAGATTTCTGACTTTTTCATCACATGTCAGCCCAAGTGTCAGAAAAGCGCTGGAAACAGGGAGATCTGCCTTTTTTTGGAAGAAAAGGTTACATTCTTGAATTTGTCATCACACATCATCCCAAATGTCACTAAACAGCTGGAAACGGGGAGATAAGCCTTTTTTGGAAGCATTGATTAAGATTTCTGACTTTTTCATCACATGTCAGCCCAGGTGTCAGAAAAGCGCTGGAAACAGGGAGATAAGCCTTTTTTGGAAGAAATGGTTAAATTCTCGAATTTTTCATCACACATCATCCCAAATGTCGCTAAACAGCTGGAAACGGGGAGATAAGCCTTTTTTGGAAGCAATGGTTAACATTTTGACTTTTTCATCACATATCAGCTCCAGTGTCAGAAAAGCGCTGGAAACAGGGAGATCTGCCTTTTTTTGGAAGAAAAGGTTAAATTCTTGAATTTTTCATCACACATCATCCCAAATGTCACTAAACAGCTGGAAACGGGGAGATAAGCCTTTTTTGGAAGCAATGGTTAACATTTTGATTTTTTCATCACATATCAGCTCCAGTGTCAGAAAAGCGCTGGAAACAGGGAGATCTGCCTTTTTTTGGAAGAAAAGGTTAAATTCTTGAATTTTTCATCACACATCATCCCAAATGTCACTAAACAGCTGGAAACGGGGAGATAAGCCTTTTTTGGAAGCATTGATTAAGATTTCTGACTTTTTCATCACATGTCAGCCCAGGTGTCAGAAAAGCGCTGGAAAAAGGGAGACAAGCCTTTTTTGGAAGAAATGGTTAAATTCTCGAATTTTTCATCACACATCATCCCAAATGTCACTAAACAGCTGGAAACGGGGAGATAAGCCTTTTTTGGAAGCAATGGTTAACATTTTGACTTTTTCATCACATATCAGCTCCAGTGTCAGAAAAGCGCTGGAAACAGGGAGATCTGCCTTTTTTTGGAAGAAAAGGTTAAATTCTTGAATTTTTCATCACACATCATCCCAAATGTCACTAATCAGCTGGAAACGGGGAGATAAGCCTTTTTTGGAAGCATTGATTAAGATTTCTGACTTTTTCATCACATGTCAGCCCAAGTGTCAGAAAAGCGCTGGAAACAGGGAGATCTGCCTTTTTTTGGAAGAAAAGGTTACATTCTTGAATTTGTCATCACACATCATCCCAAATGTCACTAAACAGCTGGAAACGGGGAGATAAGCCTTTTTTGGAAGCATTGATTAAGATTTCTGACTTTTTCATCACATGTCAGCCCAAGTGTCAGAAAAGCGCTGGAAACAGGGAGATAAGCCTTTTTTGGAAGAAATGGTTAAATTCTTGAATTTTTCATCACACATCATCCCAAATGTCACTAAACAGCTGGAAACGGGGAGATAAGCCTTTTTTGGAAGCAATGGTTAACATTTTGACTTTTTCATCACATATCAGCTCCAGTGTCAGAAAAGCGCTGGAAACAGGGAGATCTGCCTTTTTTTGGAAGAAAAGGTTAAATTCTTGAATTTTTCATCACACATCATCCCAAATGTCACTAAACAGCTGGAAACGGGGAGATAAGCCTTTTTTGGAAGCATTGATTAAGATTTCTGACTTTTTCATCACATGTCAGCCCAGGTGTCAGAAAAGCGCTGGAAACAGGGAGATAAGCCTTTTTTGGAAGAAATGGTTAAATTCTCGAATTTTTCATCACACATCATCCCAAATGTCACTAAACAGCTGGAAACGGGGAGATAAGCCTTTTTTGGAAGCAATGGTTAACATTTTGACTTTTTCATCACATATCAGCTCCAGTGTCAGAAAAGCGCTGGAAACAGGGAGATCTGCCTTTTTTTGGAAGAAAAGGTTAAATTCTTGAATTTTTCATCACACATCATCCCAAATGTCACTAAACAGCTGGAAACGGGGAGATAAGCCTTTTTTGGAAGCATTGATTAAGATTTCTGACTTTTTCATCACATGTCAGCCCAGGTGTCAGAAAAGCGCTGGAAACAGGGAGATAAGCCTTTTTTGGAAGAAATGGTTAAATTCTCGAATTTTTCATCACACATCATCCCAAATGTCGCTAAACAGCTGGAAACGGGGAGATAAGCCTTTTTTGGAAGCAATGGTTAACATTTTGACTTTTTCATCACATATCAGCTCCAGTGTCAGAAAAGCGCTGGAAACAGGGAGATCTGCCTTTTTTTGGAAGAAAAGGTTAAATTCTTGAATTTTTCATCACACATCATCCCAAATGTCACTAAACAGCTGGAAACGGGGAGATAAGCCTTTTTTGGAAGCAATGGTTAACATTTTGATTTTTTCATCACATATCAGCTCCAGTGTCAGAAAAGCGCTGGAAACAGGGAGATCTGCCTTTTTTTGGAAGAAAAGGTTAAATTCTTGAATTTTTCATCACACATCATCCCAAATGTCACTAAACAGCTGGAAACGGGGAGATAAGCCTTTTTTGGAAGCATTGATTAAGATTTCTGACTTTTTCATCACATGTCAGCCCAGGTGTCAGAAAAGCGCTGGAAAAAGGGAGATAAGCCTTTTTTGGAAGAAATGGTTAAATTCTCGAATTTTTCATCACACATCATCCCAAATGTCACTAAACAGCTGGAAACGGGGAGATAAGCCTTTTTTGGAAGCAATGGTTAACATTTTGACTTTTTCATCACATATCAGCTCCAGTGTCAGAAAAGCGCTGGAAACAGGGAGATCTGCCTTTTTTTGGAAGAAAAGGTTAAATTCTTGAATTTTTCATCACACATCATCCCAAATGTCACTAATCAGCTGGAAACGGGGAGATAAGCCTTTTTTGGAAGCATTGATTAAGATTTCTGACTTTTTCATCACATGTCAGCCCAAGTGTCAGAAAAGCGCTGGAAACAGGGAGATCTGCCTTTTTTTGGAAGAAAAGGTTACATTCTTGAATTTGTCATCACACATCATCCCAAATGTCACTAAACAGCTGGAAACGGGGAGATAAGCCTTTTTTGGAAGCATTGATTAAGATTTCTGACTTTTTCATCACATGTCAGCCCAAGTGTCAGAAAAGCGCTGGAAACAGGGAGATAAGCCTTTTTTGGAAGAAATGGTTAAATTCTTGAATTTTTCATCACACATCATCCCAAATGTCACTAAACAGCTGGAAACGGGGAGATAAGCCTTTTTTGGAAGCAATGGTTAACATTTTGACTTTTTCATCACATATCAGCTCCAGTGTCAGAAAAGCGCTGGAAACAGGGAGATCTGCCTTTTTTTGGAAGAAAAGGTTAAATTCTTGAATTTTTCATCACACATCATCCCAAATGTCACTAAACAGCTGGAAACGGGGAGATAAGCCTTTTTTGGAAGCATTGATTAAGATTTCTGACTTTTTCATCACATGTCAGCCCAGGTGTCAGAAAAGCGCTGGAAACAGGGAGATAAGCCTTTTTTGGAAGAAATGGTTAAATTCTCGAATTTTTCATCACACATCATCCCAAATGTCGCTAAACAGCTGGAAACGGGGAGATAAGCCTTTTTTGGAAGCAATGGTTAACATTTTGACTTTTTCATCACATATCAGCTCCAGTGTCAGAAAAGCGCTGGAAACAGGGAGATCTGCCTTTTTTTGGAAGAAAAGGTTAAATTCTTGAATTTTTCATCACACATCATCCCAAATGTCACTAAACAG
Organism: Limanda limanda; assembly: GCF_963576545.1. Taxonomy (NCBI): domain Eukaryota; kingdom Metazoa; phylum Chordata; class Actinopteri; order Pleuronectiformes; family Pleuronectidae; genus Limanda; species Limanda limanda. The sequence goes on from NC_083651.1 coordinate 26,529,956, forward strand.
CTGGAAACGGGGAGATAAGCCTTTTTTGGAAGCATTGATTAAGATTTCTGACTTTTTCATCACATATCAGCCCAAGTGTCAGAAAAGCGCTGGAAACAGGGAGATCTGCCTTTTTTTGGAAGAAAAGGTTAAATTCTTGAATTTTTCAACACACATCATCCCAAATGTCACTAAACAGCTGGAAACGGGGAGATAAGCCTTTTTTGGAAGCATTGATTAAGATTTCTGACATTTTCATCACATGTCAGCCCAGATGTCAGAAAAGCGCTGGAAACAGGGAGATAAGCCTTTTTTGGAAGAAATGGTGAAATTCTCGAATTTTTCATCACACTTCATCCCAAATGTCACTAAACAGCTGGAAACGGGGAGATAAGCCTTTTTTGGAAGCAATGGTTAACATTTTGACTTTTTCATCACATATCAGCTCCAGTGTCAGAAAAGCGCTGGAAACAGGGAGATCTGCCTTTTTTTGGAAGAAATGGTTAAATTCTTGAATTTTTCTTTACACATCATCCCAAATGTCACTAAACAGCTGGAAACGGGGAGATAAGCCTTTTTTGGAAGCATTGATTAAGATTTCTGACTTTTTCATCACATGTCAGTCCAAGTGTCAGAAAAGCGCTGGAAACAGGGAGATCTGCCTTTTTTTGGAAGAAAAGGTTAAATTCTTGAATTTTTCATCACACATCATCCCAAATGTCACTAAACAGCTGGAAACGGGGAGATAAGCCTTTTTTGGAAGCATTGATTAAGATTTCTGACTTTTTCATCACATGTCAGCCCAGGTGTCAGAAAAGCGCTGGAAACAGGGAGATAAGCCTTTTTTGGAAGAAATGGTTAAATTCTCGAATTTTTCATCACACATCATCCCAAATGTCACTAAACAGCTGGAAACGGGGAGATAAGCCTTTTTTGGAAGCAATGGTTAACATTTTGACTTTTTCATCACATATCAGCTCCAGTGTCAGAAAAGCGCTGGAAACAGGGAGATCTGCCTTTTTTTGGAAGAAAAGGTTAAATTCTTGAATTTTTCATCACACATCATCCCAAATGTCACTAAACAGCTGGAAACGGGGAGATAAGCCTTTTTTGGAAGCATTGATTAAGATTTCTGACTTCTTCATCACATGTCAGCCCAGGTGTCAGAAAAGCGCTGGAAACAGGGAGATAAGCCTTTTTTGGAAGAAATGGTTAAATTCTCGAATTTTTCATCACACATCATCCCAAATGTCACTAAACAGCTGGAAACGGGGAGATAAGCCTTTTTTGGAAGCAATGGTTAACATTTTGACTTTTTCATCACATATCAGCTCCAGTGTCAGAAAAGCGCTGGAAACAGGGAGATCTGCCTTTTTTTGGAAGAAAAGGTTAAATTCTTGAATTTGTCATCACACATCATCCCAAATGTCACTAAACAGCTGGAAACGGGGAGATAAGCCTTTTTTGGAAGCATTGATTAAGATTTCTGACTTTTTCATCACATGTCAGCCCAAGTGTCAGAAAAGCGCTGGAAACAGGGAGATAAGCCTTTTTTGGAAGAAATGGTTAAATTCTTGAATTTTTCATCACACATCATCCCAAATGTCACTAAACAGCTGGAAACGGGGAGATAAGCCTTTTTTGGAAGCAATGGTTAACATTTTGACTTTTTCATCACATATCAGCTCCAGTGTCAGAAAAGCGCTGGAAACAGGGAGATCTGCCTTTTTTTGGAAGAAAAGGTTAAATTCTTGAATTTTTCATCACACATCATCCCAAATGTCACTAAACAGCTGGAAACGGGGAGATAAGCCTTTTTTGGAAGCAATGGTTAACATTTTGACTTTTTCATCACATATCAGCTCCAGTGTCAGAAAAGCGCTGGAAACAGGGAGATCTGCCTTTTTTTGGAAGAAAAGGTTAAATTCTTGAATTTTTCATCACACATCATCCCAAATGTCACTAAACAGCTGGAAACGGGGAGATAAGCCTTTTTTTTGGAAGCATTGATTAAGATTTCTGACTTTTTCATCACATGTCAGCCCAAGTGTCAGAAAAGCGCTGGAAACAGGGAGATCTGCCTTTTTTTGGAAGAAAAGGTTAAATTCTTGAATTTTTCATCACACATCATCCCAAATGTCACTAAACAGCTGGAAACGGGGAGATAAGCCTTTTTTAGAAGCATTGATTAAGATTTCTGACTTTTTCATCACATGTCAGCCCAAGTGTCAGAAAAGCGCTGGAAACAGGGAGATAAGCCTTTTTTGGAAGAAATGGTTAAATTCTTGAATTTTTCATCACACATCATCCCAAATGTCACTAAACAGCTGGAAACGGGGAGATAAGCCTTTTTTGGAAGCATTGATTAAGATTTCTGACTTTTTCATCACATGTCAGTCCAAGTGTCAGAAAAGCGCTGGAAACAGGGAGATCTGCCTTTTTTTGGAAGAAAAGGTTAAATTCTTGAATTTTTCATCACACATCATCCCAAATGTCACTAAACAGCTGGAAACGGGGAGATAAGCCTTTTTTGGAAGCATTGATTAAGATTTCTGACTTTTTCATCACATATCAGCCTAAGTGTCAGAAAAGCGCTGGAAACAGGGAGATCTGCCTTTTTTTGGAAGAAAAGGTTAAATTCTTGAATTTTTCATCACACATCATCCCAAATGTCACTAAACAGCTGGAAACGGGGATATAAGCCTTTTTTGGAAGCAATGGTTAACATTTTGACTTTTTCATCACATATCAGCTCCAGTGTCAGAAAAGCGCTGGAAACAGGGAGATCTGCCTTTTTTTGGAAGAAAAGGTTAAATTCTTGAATTTTTCATCACACATCATCCCAAATGTCACTAAACAGCTGGAAACGGGGAGATAAGCCTTTTTTGGAAGCAATGGTTAACATTTTGACTTTTTCATCACAAATCAGCTCCAGTGTCAGAAAAGCGCTGGAAACAGGGAGATCTTCCTTTTTTTGGAAGAAAAGGTTAAATTCTTGAATTTTTCATCACACATCATCCCAAATGTCACTAAACAGCTGGAAACGGGGAGATAAGCCTTTTTTGGAAGCATTGATTAAGATTTCTGACTTCTTCATCACATATCAGCCCAAGTGTCAGAAAAGCGCTGGAAACAGGGAGATAAGCCTTTTTTGGAAGAAATGGTTAAATTCTTGAATTTTTCATCACACATCATCCCAAATGTCACTAAACAGCTGGAAACGGGGAGATAAGCCTTTTTTGGAAGCATTGATTAAGATTTCTGACTTCTTCATCACATATCAGCCCAAGTGTCAGAAAAGCGCTGGAAACAGGGAGATCTGCCTTTTTTTGGAAGAAAAGGTTAAATTCTTGAATTTTTCAACACACATCATCCCAAATGTCACTAAACAGCTGGAAACGGGGAGATAAGCCTTTTTTGGAAGCATTGATTAAGATTTCTGACATTTTCATCACATGTCAGCCCAGATGTCAGAAAAGCGCTGGAAACAGGGAGATAAGCCTTTTTTGGAAGAAATGGTGAAATTCTCGAATTTTTCATCACACTTCATCCCAAATGTCACTAAACAGCTGGAAACGGGGAGATAAGCCTTTTTTGGAAGCAATGGTTAACATTTTGACTTTTTCATCACATATCAGCTCCAGTGTCAGAAAAGCGCTGGAAACAGGGAGATCTGCCTTTTTTTGGAAGAAATGGTTAAATTCTTGAATTTTTCTTTACACATCATCCCAAATGTCACTAAACAGCTGGAAACGGGGAGATAAGCCTTTTTTGGAAGCATTGATTAAGATTTCTGACTTTTTCATCACATGTCAGTCCAAGTGTCAGAAAAGCGCTGGAAACAGGGAGATCTGCCTTTTTTTGGAAGAAAAGGTTAAATTCTTGAATTTTTCATCACACATCATCCCAAATGTCACTAAACAGCTGGAAACGGGGAGATAAGCCTTTTTTGGAAGCATTGATTAAGATTTCTGACTTTTTCATCACATATCAGCCCAGGTGTCAGATAAGCGCTGGAAACAGGGAGATAAGCCTTTTTTGGAAGAAATGGTTAAATTCTCGAATTTTTCATCACACATCATCCCAAATGTCACTAAACAGCTGGAAACGGGGAGATAAGCCTTTTTTGGAAGCAATGGTTAACATTTTGACTTTTTCATCACATATCAGCTCCAGTGTCAGAAAAGCGCTGGAAACAGGGAGATCTGCCTTTTTTTGGAAAAAAAGGTTAAATTCTTGAATTTTTCATCACACATCATCCCAAATGTCACTAAACAGCTGGAAACGGGGAGATAAGCCTTTTTTGGAAGCATTGATTAAGATTTCTGACTTTTTCATCACATGTCAGCCCAGGTGTCAGAAAAGCGCTGGAAACAGGGAGATAAGCCTTTTTTGGAAGAAATGGTTAAATTCTCGAATTTTTCATCACACATCATCCCAAATGTCACTAAACAGCTGGAAACGGGGAGATAAGCCTTTTTTGGAAGCAATGGTTAACATTTTGACTTTTTCATCACATATCAGCTCCAGTGTCAGAAAAGCGCTGGAAACAGGGAGATCTGCCTTTTTTTGGAAGAAAAGGTTAAATTCTTGAATTTTTCATCACACATCATCCCAAATGTCACTAAACAGCTGGAAACGGGGAGATAAGCCTTTTTTGGAAGCATTGATTAAGATTTCTGACTTCTTCATCACATGTCAGCCCAGGTGTCAGAAAAGCGCTGGAAACAGGGAGATAAGCCTTTTTTGGAAGAAATGGTTAAATTCTCGAATTTTTCATCACACATCATCCCAAATGTCACTAAACAGCTGGAAACGGGGAGATAAGCCTTTTTTGGAAGCAATGGTTAACATTTTGACTTTTTCATCACATATCAGCTCCAGTGTCAGAAAAGCGCTGGAAACAGGGAGATCTGCCTTTTTTTGGAAGAAAAGGTTAAATTCTTGAATTTGTCATCACACATCATCCCAAATGTCACTAAACAGCTGGAAACGGGGAGATAAGCCTTTTTTGGAAGCATTGATTAAGATTTCTGACTTTTTCATCACATGTCAGCCCAAGTGTCAGAAAAGCGCTGGAAACAGGGAGATAAGCCTTTTTTGGAAGAAATGGTTAAATTCTTGAATTTTTCATCACACATCATCCCAAATGTCACTAAACAGCTGGAAACGGGGAGATAAGCCTTTTTTGGAAGCAATGGTTAACATTTTGACTTTTTCATCACATATCAGCTCCAGTGTCAGAAAAGCGCTGGAAACAGGGAGATCTGCCTTTTTTTGGAAGAAAAGGTTAAATTCTTGAATTTTTCATCACACATCATCCCAAATGTCACTAAACAGCTGGAAACGGGGAGATAAGCCTTTTTTGGAAGCAATGGTTAACATTTTGACTTTTTCATCACATATCAGCTCCAGTGTCAGAAAAGCGCTGGAAACAGGGAGATCTGCCTTTTTTTGGAAGAAAAGGTTAAATTCTTGAATTTTTCATCACACATCATCCCAAATGTCACTAAACAGCTGGAAACGGGGAGATAAGCCTTTTTTTTGGAAGCATTGATTAAGATTTCTGACTTTTTCATCACATGTCAGCCCAAGTGTCAGAAAAGCGCTGGAAACAGGGAGATCTGCCTTTTTTTGGAAGAAAAGGTTAAATTCTTGAATTTTTCATCACACATCATCCCAAATGTCACTAAACAGCTGGAAACGGGGAGATAAGCCTTTTTTAGAAGCATTGATTAAGATTTCTGACTTTTTCATCACATGTCAGCCCAAGTGTCAGAAAAGCGCTGGAAACAGGGAGATAAGCCTTTTTTGGAAGAAATGGTTAAATTCTTGAATTTTTCATCACACATCATCCCAAATGTCACTAAACAGCTGGAAACGGGGAGATAAGCCTTTTTTGGAAGCATTGATTAAGATTTCTGACTTTTTCATCACATGTCAGTCCAAGTGTCAGAAAAGCGCTGGAAACAGGGAGATCTGCCTTTTTTTGGAAGAAAAGGTTAAATTCTTGAATTTTTCATCACACATCATCCCAAATGTCACTAAACAGCTGGAAACGGGGAGATAAGCCTTTTTTGGAAGCATTGATTAAGATTTCTGACTTTTTCATCACATGTCAGTCCAAGTGTCAGAAAAGCGCTGGAAACAGGGAGATCTGCCTTTTTTTGGAAGAAAAGGTTAAATTCTTGAATTTTTCATCACACATCATCCCAAATGTCACTAAACAGCTGGAAACGGGGATATAAGCCTTTTTTGGAAGCAATGGTTAACATTTTGACTTTTTCATCACATATCAGCTCCAGTGTCAGAAAAGCGCTGGAAACAGGGAGATCTGCCTTTTTTTGGAAGAAAAGGTTAAATTCTTGAATTTTTCATCACACATCATCCCAAATGTCACTAAACAGCTGGAAACGGGGAGATAAGCCTTTTTTGGAAGCAATGGTTAACATTTTGACTTTTTCATCACATATCAGCTCCAGTGTCAGAAAAGCGCTGGAAACAGGGAGATCTTCCTTTTTTTGGAAGAAAAGGTTAAATTCTTGAATTTTTCATCACACATCATCCCAAATGTCACTAAACAGCTGGAAACGGGGAGATAAGCCTTTTTTGGAAGCATTGATTAAGATTTCTGACTTCTTCATCACATGTCAGCCCAGGTGTCAGAAAAGCGCTGGAAACAGGGAGATAAGCCTTTTTTGGAAGAAATGGTTAAATTCTCGAATTTTTCATCACACATCATCCCAAATGTCACTAAACAGCTGGAAACGGGGAGATAAGCCTTTTTTGGAAGCAATGGTTAACATTTTGACTTTTTCATCACATATCAGCTCCAGTGTCAGAAAAGCGCTGGAAACAGGGAGATCTGCCTTTTTTTGGAAGAAAAGGTTAAATTCTTGAATTTGTCATCACACATCATCCCAAATGTCACTAAACAGCTGGAAACGGGGAGATAAGCCTTTTTTGGAAGCATTGATTAAGATTTCTGACTTTTTCATCACATGTCAGCCCAGATGTCAGAAAAGCGCTGGAAACAGGGAGATAAGCCTTTTTTGGAAGAAATGGTCAAATTCTCGAATTTTTCATCACACATCATCCCAAATGTCACTAAACAGCTGGAAACGGGGAGATAAGCCTTTTTTGGAAGCAATGGTTAACATTTTGACTTTTTCATCACATATCAGCTCCAGTGTCAGAAAAGCGCTGGAAACAGGGAGATCTGCCTTTTTTTGGAAGAAAAGGTTAAATTCTTGAATTTGTCATCACACATCATCCCAAATGTCACTAAACAGCTGGAAACGGGGAGATAAGCCTTTTTTGGAAGCATTGATTAAGATTTCTGACTTTTTCATCACATGTCAGCCCAAGTGTCAGAAAAGCGCTGGAAACAGGGAGATAAGCCTTTTTTGGAAGAAATGGTTAAATTCTTGAATTTTTCATCACACATCATCCCAAATGTCACTAAACAGCTGGAAACGGGGAGATAAGCCTTTTTTGGAAGCAATGGTTAACATTTTGACTTTTTCATCACATATCAGCTCCAGTGTCAGAAAAGCGCTGGAAACAGGGAGATCTGCCTTTTTTTGGAAGAAAAGGTTAAATTCTTGAATTTTTCATCACACATCATCCCAAATGTCACTAAACAGCTGGAAACGGGGAGATAAGCCTTTTTTTTGGAAGCATTGATTAAGATTTCTGACTTTTTCATCACATGTCAGCCCAAGTGTCAGAAAAGCGCTGGAAACAGGGAGATCTGCCTTTTTTTGGAAGAAAAGGTTAAATTCTTGAATTTTTCATCACACATCATCCCAAATGTCACTAAACAGCTGGAAACGGGGAGATAAGCCTTTTTTAGAAGCATTGATTAAGATTTCTGACTTTTTCATCACATGTCAGCCCAAGTGTCAGAAAAGCGCTGGAAACAGGGAGATAAGCCTTTTTTGGAAGAAATGGTTAAATTCTTGAATTTTTCATCACACATCATCCCAAATGTCACTAAACAGCTGGAAACGGGGAGATAAGCCTTTTTTGGAAGCATTGATTAAGATTTCTGACTTTTTCATCACATGTCAGTCCAAGTGTCAGAAAAGCGCTGGAAACAGGGAGATCTGCCTTTTTTTGGAAGAAAAGGTTAAATTCTTGAATTTTTCATCACACATCATCCCAAATGTCACTAAACAGCTGGAAACGGGGAGATAAGCCTTTTTTGGAAGCATTGATTAAGATTTCTGACTTTTTCATCACATATCAGCCTAAGTGTCAGAAAAGCGCTGGAAACAGGGAGATCTGCCTTTTTTTGGAAGAAAAGGTTAAATTCTTGAATTTTTCATCACACATCATCCCAAATGTCACTAAACAGCTGGAAACGGGGATATAAGCCTTTTTTGGAAGCAATGGTTAACATTTTGACTTTTTCATCACATATCAGCTCCAGTGTCAGAAAAGCGCTGGAAACAGGGAGATCTGCCTTTTTTTGGAAGAAAAGGTTAAATTCTTGAATTTTTCATCACACATCATCCCAAATGTCACTAAACAGCTGGAAACGGGGAGATAAGCCTTTTTTGGAAGCAATGGTTAACATTTTGACTTTTTCATCACATATCAGCTCCAGTGTCAGAAAAGCGCTGGAAACAGGGAGATCTTCCTTTTTTTGGAAGAAAAGGTTAAATTCTTGAATTTTTCATCACACATCATCCCAAATGTCACTAAACAGCTGGAAACGGGGAGATAAGCCTTTTTTGGAAGCATTGATTAAGATTTCTGACTTCTTCATCACATGTCAGCCCAGGTGTCAGAAAAGCGCTGGAAACAGGGAGATAAGCCTTTTTTGGAAGAAATGGTTAAATTCTTGAATTTTTCATCACACATCATCCCAAATGTCACTAAACAGCTGGAAACGGGGATATAAGCCTTTTTTGGAAGCAATGGTTAACATTTTGACTTTTTCATCACATATCAGCTCCAGTGTCAGAAAAGCGCTGGAAACAGGGAGATCTGCCTTTTTTTGGAAGAAAAGGTTAAATTCTTGAATTTTTCATCACACATCATCCCAAATGTCACTAAACAGCTGGAAACGGGGAGATAAGCCTTTTTTGGAAGCAATGGTTAACATTTTGACTTTTTCATCACATATCAGCTCCAGTGTCAGAAAAGCGCTGGAAACAGGGAGATCTTCCTTTTTTTGGAAGAAAAGGTTAAATTCTTGAATTTTTCATCACACATCATCCCAAATGTCACTAAACAGCTGGAAACGGGGAGATAAGCCTTTTTTGGAAGCATTGATTAAGATTTCTGACTTCTTCATCACATGTCAGCCCAGGTGTCAGAAAAGCGCTGGAAACAGGGAGATAAGCCTTTTTTGGAAGAAATGGTTAAATTCTCGAATTTTTCATCACACATCATCCCAAATGTCACTAAACAGCTGGAAACGGGGAGATAAGCCTTTTTTGGAAGCAATGGTTAACATTTTGACTTTTTCATCACATATCAGCTCCAGTGTCAGAAAAGCGCTGGAAACAGGGAGATCTGCCTTTTTTTGGAAGAAAAGGTTAAATTCTTGAATTTGTCATCACACATCATCCCAAATGTCACTAAACAGCTGGAAACGGGGAGATAAGCCTTTTTTGGAAGCATTGATTAAGATTTCTGACTTTTTCATCACATGTCAGCCCAGATGTCAGAAAAGCGCTGGAAACAGGGAGATAAGCCTTTTTTGGAAGAAATGGTCAAATTCTCGAATTTTTCATCACACATCATCCCAAATGTCACTAAACAGCTGGAAACGGGGAGATAAGCCTTTTTTGGAAGCAATGGTTAACATTTTGACTTTTTCATCACATATCAGCTCCAGTGTCAGAAAAGCGCTGGAAACAGGGAGATCTGCCTTTTTTTGGAAGAAAAGGTTAAATTCTTGAATTTGTCATCACACATCATCCCAAATGTCACTAAACAGCTGGAAACGGGGAGATAAGCCTTTTTTGGAAGCATTGATTAAGATTTCTGACTTTTTCATCACATGTCAGCCCAAGTGTCAGAAAAGCGCTGGAAACAGGGAGATAAGCCTTTTTTGGAAGAAATGGTTAAATTCTTGAATTTTTCATCACACATCATCCCAAATGTCACTAAACAGCTGGAAACGGGGAGATAAGCCTTTTTTGGAAGCATTGATTAAGATTTCTGACTTTTTCATCACATGTCAGTCCAAGTGTCAGAAAAGCGCTGGAAACAGGGAGATCTGCCTTTTTTTGAAGAAAAGGTTAAATTCTTGAATTTTTCATCACACATCATCCCAAATGTCACTAAACAGCTGGAAACGGGGAGATAAGCCTTTTTTGGAAGCAATGGTTAACATTTTGACTTTTTCATCACATATCAGCTCCAGTGTCAGAAAAGCGCTGGAAACAGGGAGATCTGCCTTTTTTTGGAAGAAAAGGTTAAATTCTTGAATTTGTCATCACACATCATCCCAAATGTCACTAAACAGCTGGAAACGGGGAGATAAGCCTTTTTTGGAAGCATTGATTAAGATTTCTGACTTTTTCATCACATGTCAGCCCAAGTGTCAGAAAAGCGCTGGAAACAGGGAGATAAGCCTTTTTTGGAAGAAATGGTTAAATTCTTGAATTTTTCATCACACATCATCCCAAATGTCACTAAACAGCTGGAAACGGGGAGATAAGCCTTTTTTGGAAGCATTGATTAAGATTTCTGACTTTTTCATCACATGTCAGTCCAAGTGTCAGAAAAGCGCTGGAAACAGGGAGATCTGCCTTTTTTTGAAGAAAAGGTTAAATTCTTGAATTTTTCATCACACATCATTCCAAATGTCACTAAACAGCTGGAAACGGGGAGATAAGCCTTTTTTGGAAGCATTGATTAAGATTTCTGACTATTTCATCACATGTCAGCCCAGGTGTCAGAAAAGCGCTGGAAACAGGGAGATAAGCCTTTTTTGGAAGAAATGGTTAAATTCTCGAATTTTTCATCACACATCATCCCAAATGTCACTAAACAGCTGGAAACGGGGAGATAAGCCTTTTTTGGAAGCAATGGTTAACATTTTGACTTTTTCATCACATATCAGCTCCAGTGTCAGAAAAGCGCTGGAAACAGGGAGATCTGCCTTTTTTTGGAAGAAAAGGTTAAATTCTTGAATTTTTCATCACACATCATCCCAAATGTCACTAAACAGCTGGAAACGGGGAGATAAGCCTTTTTTGGAAGCATTGATTAAGATTTCTGACTTTTTCATCACATGTCAGCCCAGGTGTCAGAAAAGCGCTGGAAACAGGGAGATAAGCCTTTTTTGGAAGAAATGGTTAAATTCTCGAATTTTTCATCACACATCATCCCAAATGTCGCTAAACAGCTGGAAACGGGGAGATAAGCCTTTTTTGGAAGCAATGGTTAACATTTTGACTTTTTCATCACATATCAGCTCCAGTGTCAGAAAAGCGCTGGAAACAGGGAGATCTGCCTTTTTTTGGAAGAAAAGGTTAAATTCTTGAATTTGTCATCACACATCATCCCAAATGTCACTAAACAGCTGGAAACGGGGAGATAAGCCTTTTTTGGAAGCATTGATTAAGATTTCTGACTTTTTCATCACATGTCAGCCCAAGTGTCAGAAAAGCGCTGGAAACAGGGAGATAAGCCTTTTTTGGAAGAAATGGTTAAATTCTTGAATTTTTCATCACACATCATCCCAAATGTCACTAAACAGCTGGAAACGGGGAGATAAGCCTTTTTTGGAAGCATTGATTAAGATTTCTGACTTTTTCATCACATGTCAGTCCAAGTGTCAGAAAAGCGCTGGAAACAGGGAGATCTGCCTTTTTTTGAAGAAAAGGTTAAATTCTTGAATTTTTCATCACACATCATTCCAAATGTCACTAAACAGCTGGAAACGGGGAGATAAGCCTTTTTTGGAAGCATTGATTAAGATTTCTGACTTTTTCATCACATGTCAGCCCAGATGTCAGAAAAGCGCTGGAAACAGGGAGATAAGCCTTTTTTGGAAGAAATGGTTAAATTCTTGAATTTTTCATCACACATCATCCCAAATGTCACTAAACAGCTGGAAACGGGGAGATAAGCCTTTTTTGGAAGCAATGGTTAACATTTTGACTTTTTCATCACATATCAGCTCCAGTGTCAGAAAAGCGCTGGAAACAGGGAGATCTGCCTTTTTTTGGAAGAAAAGGTTAAATTCTTGAATTTGTCATCACACATCATCCCAAATGTCACTAAACAGCTGGAAACGGGGAGATAAGCCTTTTTTGGAAGCATTGATTAAGATTTCTGACTTTTTCATCACATGTCAGTCCAAGTGTCAGAAAAGCGCTGGAAACAGGGAGATCTGCCTTTTTTTGAAGAAAAGGTTAAATTCTTGAATTTTTCATCACACATCATTCCAAATGTCACTAAACAGCTGGAAACGGGGAGATAAGCCTTTTTTGGAAGCATTGATTAAGATTTCTGACTTTTTCATCACATGTCAGCCCAGGTGTCAGAAAAGCGCTGGAAACAGGGAGATAAGCCTTTTTTGGAAGAAATGGTTAAATTCTCGAATTTTTCATCACACATCATCCCAAATGTCGCTAAACAGCTGGAAACGGGGAGATAAGCCTTTTTTGGAAGCAATGGTTAACATTTTGACTTTTTCATCACATATCAGCTCCAGTGTCAGAAAAGCGCTGGAAACAGGGAGATCTGCCTTTTTTTGGAAGAAAAGGTTAAATTCTTGAATTTGTCATCACACATCATCCCAAATGTCACTAAACAGCTGGAAACGGGGAGATAAGCCTTTTTTGGAAGCATTGATTAAGATTTCTGACTTTTTCATCACATGTCAGCCCAAGTGTCAGAAAAGCGCTGGAAACAGGGAGATAAGCCTTTTTTGGAAGAAATGGTTAAATTCTTGAATTTTTCATCACACATCATCCCAAATGTCACTAAACAGCTGGAAACGGGGAGATAAGCCTTTTTTGGAAGCATTGATTAAGATTTCTGACTTTTTCATCACATGTCAGTCCAAGTGTCAGAAAAGCGCTGGAAACAGGGAGATCTGCCTTTTTTTGAAGAAAAGGTTAAATTCTTGAATTTTTCATCACACATCATTCCAAATGTCACTAAACAGCTGGAAACGGGGAGATAAGCCTTTTTTGGAAGCATTGATTAAGATTTCTGACTATTTCATCACATGTCAGCCCAGGTGTCAGAAAAGCGCTGGAAACAGGGAGATAAGCCTTTTTTGGAAGAAATGGTTAAATTCTCGAATTTTTCATCACACATCATCCCAAATGTCACTAAACAGCTGGAAACGGGGAGATAAGCCTTTTTTGGAAGCAATGGTTAACATTTTGACTTTTTCATCACATATCAGCTCCAGTGTCAGAAAAGCGCTGGAAACAGGGAGATCTGCCTTTTTTTGGAAGAAAAGGTTAAATTCTTGAATTTTTCATCACACATCATCCCAAATGTCACTAAACAGCTGGAAACGGGGAGATAAGCCTTTTTTGGAAGCATTGATTAAGATTTCTGACTTTTTCATCACATGTCAGCCCAGGTGTCAGAAAAGCGCTGGAAACAGGGAGATAAGCCTTTTTTGGAAGAAATGGTTAAATTCTCGAATTTTTCATCACACATCATCCCAAATGTCGCTAAACAGCTGGAAACGGGGAGATAAGCCTTTTTTGGAAGCAATGGTTAACATTTTGACTTTTTCATCACATATCAGCTCCAGTGTCAGAAAAGCGCTGGAAACAGGGAGATCTGCCTTTTTTTGGAAGAAAAGGTTAAATTCTTGAATTTGTCATCACACATCATCCCAAATGTCACTAAACAGCTGGAAACGGGGAGATAAGCCTTTTTTGGAAGCATTGATTAAGATTTCTGACTTTTTCATCACATGTCAGCCCAAGTGTCAGAAAAGCGCTGGAAACAGGGAGATAAGCCTTTTTTGGAAGAAATGGTTAAATTCTTGAATTTTTCATCACACATCATCCCAAATGTCACTAAACAGCTGGAAACGGGGAGATAAGCCTTTTTTGGAAGCATTGATTAAGATTTCTGACTTTTTCATCACATGTCAGTCCAAGTGTCAGAAAAGCGCTGGAAACAGGGAGATCTGCCTTTTTTTGAAGAAAAGGTTAAATTCTTGAATTTTTCATCACACATCATTCCAAATGTCACTAAACAGCTGGAAACGGGGAGATAAGCCTTTTTTGGAAGCATTGATTAAGATTTCTGACTATTTCATCACATGTCAGCCCAGGTGTCAGAAAAGCGCTGGAAACAGGGAGATAAGCCTTTTTTGGAAGAAATGGTTAAATTCTCGAATTTTTCATCACACATCATCCCAAATGTCACTAAACAGCTGGAAAAGGGGAGATAAGCCTTTTTTGGAAGCAATGGTTAACATTTTGACTTTTTCATCACATATCAGCTCCAGTGTCAGAAAAGCGCTGGAAACAGGGAGATCTGCCTTTTTTTGGAAGAAAAGGTTAAATTCTTGAATTTTTCATCACACATCATCCCAAATGTCACTAAACAGCTGGAAACGGGGAGATAAGCCTTTTTTGGAAGCATTGATTAAGATTTCTGACTTTTTCATCACATGTCAGCCCAGATGTCAGAAAAGCGCTGGAAACAGGGAGATAAGCCTTTTTTGGAAGAAATGGTCAAATTCTCGAATTTTTCATCACACATCATCCCAAATGTCACTAAACAGCTGGAAACGGGGAGATAAGCCTTTTTTGGAAGCAATGGTTAACATTTTGACTTTTTCATCACATATCAGCTCCAGTGTCAGAAAAGCGCTGGAAACAGGGAGATCTGCCTTTTTTTGGAAGAAAAGGTTAAATTCTTGAATTTGTCATCACACATCATCCCAAATGTCACTAAACAGCTGGAAACGGGGAGATAAGCCTTTTTTGGAAGCATTGATTAAGATTTCTGACTTTTTCATCACATGTCAGCCCAAGTGTCAGAAAAGCGCTGGAAACAGGGAGATAAGCCTTTTTTGGAAGAAATGGTTAAATTCTTGAATTTTTCATCACACATCATCCCAAATGTCACTAAACAGCTGGAAACGGGGAGATAAGCCTTTTTTGGAAGCATTGATTAAGATTTCTGACTTTTTCATCACATGTCAGTCCAAGTGTCAGAAAAGCGCTGGAAACAGGGAGATCTGCCTTTTTTTGAAGAAAAGGTTAAATTCTTGAATTTTTCATCACACATCATTCCAAATGTCACTAAACAGCTGGAAACGGGGAGATAAGCCTTTTTTGGAAGCATTGATTAAGATTTCTGACTATTTCATCACATGTCAGCCCAGGTGTCAGAAAAGCGCTGGAAACAGGGAGATAAGCCTTTTTTGGAAGAAATGGTTAAATTCTCGAATTTTTCATCACACATCATCCCAAATGTCACTAAACAGCTGGAAACGGGGAGATAAGCCTTTTTTGGAAGCAATGGTTAACATTTTGACTTTTTCATCACATATCAGCTCCAGTGTCAGAAAAGCGCTGGAAACAGGGAGATCTGCCTTTTTTTGGAAGAAAAGGTTAAATTCTTGAATTTGTCATCACACATCATCCCAAATGTCACTAAACAGCTGGAAACGGGGAGATAAGCCTTTTTTGGAAGCAATGATTAAGATTTCTGACTTTTTCATCACATGTCAGCCCAAGTGTCAGAAAAGCGCTGGAAACAGGGAGATAAGCCTTTTTTGGAAGAAATGGTTAAATTCTTGAATTTTTCATCACACATCATCCCAAATGTCACTAAACAGCTGGAAACGGGGAGATAAGCCTTTTTTGGAAGCAATGGTTAACATTTTGACTTTTTCATCACATATCAGCTCCAGTGTCAGAAAAGCGCTGGAAACAGGGAGATCTGCCTTTTTTTGGAAGAAAAGGTTAAATTCTTGAATTTTTCATCACACATCATCCCAAATGTCACTAAACAGCTGGAAACGGGGAGATAAGCCTTTTTTGGAAGCAATGGTTAACATTTTGACTTTTTCATCACATATCAGCTCCAGTGTCAGAAAAGCGCTGGAAACAGGGAGATCTGCCTTTTTTTGGAAGAAAAGGTTAAATTCTTGAATTTTTCATCACACATCATCCCAAATGTCACTAAACAGCTGGAAACGGGGAGATAAGCCTTTTTTTTGGAAGCATTGATTAAGATTTCTGACTTTTTCATCACATGTCAGCCCAAGTGTCAGAAAAGCGCTGGAAACAGGGAGATCTGCCTTTTTTTGGAAGAAAAGGTTAAATTCTTGAATTTTTCATCACACATCATCCCAAATGTCACTAAACAGCTGGAAACGGGGAGATAAGCCTTTTTTAGAAGCATTGATTAAGATTTCTGACTTTTTCATCACATGTCAGCCTAAGTGTCAGAAAAGCGCTGGAAACAGGGAGATCTGCCTTTTTTTGGAAGAAAAGGTTAAATTCTTGAATTTTTCATCACACATCATCCCAAATGTCACTAAACAGCTGGAAACGGGGATATAAGCCTTTTTTGGAAGCAATGGTTAACATTTTGACTTTTTCATCACATATCAGCTCCAGTGTCAGAAAAGCGCTGGAAACAGGGAGATCTGCCTTTTTTTGGAAGAAAAGGTTAAATTCTTGAATTTTTCATCACACATCATCCCAAATGTCACTAAACAGCTGGAAACGGGGAGATAAGCCTTTTTTGGAAGCAATGGTTAACATTTTGACTTTTTCATCACATATCAGCTCCAGTGTCAGAAAAGCGCTGGAAACAGGGAGATCTTCCTTTTTTTGGAAGAAAAGGTTAAATTCTTGAATTTTTCATCACACATCATCCCAAATGTCACTAAACAGCTGGAAACGGGGAGATAAGCCTTTTTTGGAAGCATTGATTAAGATTTCTGACTTCTTCATCACATGTCAGCCCAGGTGTCAGAAAAGCGCTGGAAACAGGGAGATAAGCCTTTTTTGGAAGAAATGGTTAAATTCTCGAATTTTTCATCACACATCATCCCAAATGTCACTAAACAGCTGGAAACGGGGAGATAAGCCTTTTTTGGAAGCAATGGTTAACATTTTGACTTTTTCATCACATATCAGCTCCAGTGTCAGAAAAGCACTGGAAACAGGGAGATCTGCCTTTTTTTGGAAGAAAAGGTTAAATTCTTGAATTTGTCATCACACATCATCCCAAATGTCACTAAACAGCTGGAAACGGGGAGATAAGCCTTTTTTGGAAGCATTGATTAAGATTTCTGACTTTTTCATCACATGTCAGCCCAGATGTCAGAAAAGCGCTGGAAACAGGGAGATAAGCCTTTTTTGGAAGAAATGGTCAAATTCTCGAATTTTTCATCACACATCATCCCAAATGTCACTAAACAGCTGGAAACGGGGAGATAAGCCTTTTTTGGAAGCAATGGTTAACATTTTGACTTTTTCATCACATATCAGCTCCAGTGTCAGAAAAGCGCTGGAAACAGGGAGATCTGCCTTTTTTTGGAAGAAAAGGTTAAATTCTTGAATTTGTCATCACACATCATCCCAAATGTCACTAAACAGCTGGAAACGGGGAGATAAGCCTTTTTTGGAAGCATTGATTAAGATTTCTGACTATTTCATCACATGTCAGCCCAGGTGTCAGAAAAGCGCTGGAAACAGGGAGATAAGCCTTTTTTGGAAGAAATGGTTAAATTCTCGAATTTTTCATCACACATCATCCCAAATGTCACTAAACAGCTGGAAACGGGGAGATAAGCCTTTTTTGGAAGCAATGGTTAACATTTTGACTTTTTCATCACATATCAGCTCCAGTGTCAGAAAAGCGCTGGAAACAGGGAGATCTGCCTTTTTTTGGAAGAAAAGGTTAAATTCTTGAATTTTTCATCACACATCATCCCAAATGTCACTAAACAGCTGGAAACGGGGAGATAAGCCTTTTTTGGAAGCATTGATTAAGATTTCTGACTTTTTCATCACATGTCAGCCCAGGTGTCAGAAAAGCGCTGGAAACAGGGAGATAAGCCTTTTTTGGAAGAAATGGTTAAATTCTCGAATTTTTCATCACACATCATCCCAAATGTCGCTAAACAGCTGGAAACGGGGAGATAAGCCTTTTTTGGAAGCAATGGTTAACATTTTGACTTTTTCATCACATATCAGCTCCAGTGTCAGAAAAGCGCTGGAAACAGGGAGATCTGCCTTTTTTTGGAAGAAAAGGTTAAATTCTTGAATTTGTCATCACACATCATCCCAAATGTCACTAAACAGCTGGAAACGGGGAGATAAGCCTTTTTTGGAAGCATTGATTAAGATTTCTGACTTTTTCATCACATGTCAGCCCAAGTGTCAGAAAAGCGCTGGAAACAGGGAGATAAGCCTTTTTTGGAAGAAATGGTTAAATTCTTGAATTTTTCATCACACATCATCCCAAATGTCACTAAACAGCTGGAAACGGGGAGATAAGCCTTTTTTGGAAGCATTGATTAAGATTTCTGACTTTTTCATCACATGTCAGTCCAAGTGTCAGAAAAGCGCTGGAAACAGGGAGATCTGCCTTTTTTTGAAGAAAAGGTTAAATTCTTGAATTTTTCATCACACATCATTCCAAATGTCACTAAACAGCTGGAAACGGGGAGATAAGCCTTTTTTGGAAGCATTGATTAAGATTTCTGACTATTTCATCACATGTCAGCCCAGGTGTCAGAAAAGCGCTGGAAACAGGGAGATAAGCCTTTTTTGGAAGAAATGGTTAAATTCTCGAATTTTTCATCACACATCATCCCAAATGTCACTAAACAGCTGGAAACGGGGAGATAAGCCTTTTTTGGAAGCAATGGTTAACATTTTGACTTTTTCATCACATATCAGCTCTAGTGTCAGAAAAGCGCTGGAAACAGGGAGATCTGCCTTTTTTTGGAAGAAAAGGTTAAATTCTTGAATTTTTCATCACACATCATCCCAAATGTCACTAAACAGCTGGAAACGGGGAGATAAGCCTTTTTTGGAAGCATTGATTAAGATTTCTGACTTTTTCATCACATGTCAGCCCAGATGTCAGAAAAGCGCTGGAAACAGGGAGATAAGCCTTTTTTGGAAGAAATGGTCAAATTCTCGAATTTTTCATCACACATCATCCCAAATGTCACTAAACAGCTGGAAACGGGGAGATAAGCCTTTTTTGGAAGCATTGATTAAGATTTCTGACTTTTTCATCACATGTCAGCCCAAGTGTCAGAAAAGCGCTGGAAACAGGGAGATAAGCCTTTTTTGGAAGAAATGGTTAAATTCTTGAATTTTTCATCACACATCATCCCAAATGTCACTAAACAGCTGGAAACGGGGAGATAAGCCTTTTTTGGAAGCATTGATTAAGATTTCTGACTTTTTCATCACATGTCAGTCCAAGTGTCAGAAAAGCGCTGGAAACAGGGAGATCTGCCTTTTTTTGAAGAAAAGGTTAAATTCTTGAATTTTTCATCACACATCATTCCAAATGTCACTAAACAGCTGGAAACGGGGAGATAAGCCTTTTTTGGAAGCATTGATTAAGATTTCTGACTATTTCATCACATGTCAGCCCAGGTGTCAGAAAAGCGCTGGAAACAGGGAGATAAGCCTTTTTTGGAAGAAATGGTTAAATTCTCGAATTTTTCATCACACATCATCCCAAATGTCACTAAACAGCTGGAAACGGGGAGATAAGCCTTTTTTGGAAGCAATGGTTAACATTTTGACTTTTTCATCACATATCAGCTCCAGTGTCAGAAAAGCGCTGGAAACAGGGAGATCTGCCTTTTTTTGGAAGAAAAGGTTAAATTCTTGAATTTTTCATCACACATCATCCCAAATGTCACTAAACAGCTGGAAACGGGGAGATAAGCCTTTTTTGGAAGCATTGATTAAGATTTCTGACTTTTTCATCACATGTCAGCCCAGGTGTCAGAAAAGCGCTGGAAACAGGGAGATAAGCCTTTTTTGGAAGAAATGGTTAAATTCTCGAATTTTTCATCACACATCATCCCAAATGTCGCTAAACAGCTGGAAACGGGGAGATAAGCCTTTTTTGGAAGCAATGGTTAACATTTTGACTTTTTCATCACATATCAGCTCCAGTGTCAGAAAAGCGCTGGAAACAGGGAGATCTGCCTTTTTTTGGAAGAAAAGGTTAAATTCTTGAATTTGTCATCACACATCATCCCAAATGTCACTAAACAGCTGGAAACGGGGAGATAAGCCTTTTTTGGAAGCATTGATTAAGATTTCTGACTTTTTCATCACATGTCAGCCCAAGTGTCAGAAAAGCGCTGGAAACAGGGAGATAAGCCTTTTTTGGAAGAAATGGTTAAATTCTTGAATTTTTCATCACACATCATCCCAAATGTCACTAAACAGCTGGAAACGGGGAGATAAGCCTTTTTTGGAAGCATTGATTAAGATTTCTGACTTTTTCATCACATATCAGCTCCAGTGTCAGAAAAGCGCTGGAAACAGGGAGATCTGCCTTTTTTTGGAAGAAAAGGTTAAATTCTTGAATTTTTCATCACACATCATCCCAAATGTCACTAATCAGCTGGAAACGGGGAGATAAGCCTTTTTTGGAAGCATTGATTAAGATTTCTGACTTTTTCATCACATGTCAGCCCAAGTGTCAGAAAAGCGCTGGAAACAGGGAGATCTGCCTTTTTTTGGAAGAAAAGGTTACATTCTTGAATTTGTCATCACACATCATCCCAAATGTCACTAAACAGCTGGAAACGGGGAGATAAGCCTTTTTTGGAAGCATTGATTAAGATTTCTGACTTTTTCATCACATGTCAGCCCAAGTGTCAGAAAAGCGCTGGAAACAGGGAGATCTGCCTTTTTTTGGAAGAAAAGGTTAAATTCTTGAATTTTTCATCACACATCATCCCAAATGTCACTAAACAGCTGGAAACGGGGAGATAAGCCTTTTTTGGAAGCAATGGTTAACATTTTGATTTTTTCATCACATATCAGCTCCAGTGTCAGAAAAGCGCTGGAAACAGGGAGATCTGCCTTTTTTTGGAAGAAAAGGTTAAATTCTTGAATTTTTCATCACACATCATCCCAAATGTCACTAAACAGCTGGAAACGGGGAGATAAGCCTTTTTTGGAAGCATTGATTAAGATTTCTGACTTTTTCATCACATGTCAGCCCAGGTGTCAGAAAAGCGCTGGAAAAAGGGAGATAAGCCTTTTTTGGAAGAAATGGTTAAATTCTCGAATTTTTCATCACACATCATCCCAAATGTCACTAAACAGCTGGAAACGGGGAGATAAGCCTTTTTTGGAAGCAATGGTTAACATTTTGACTTTTTCATCACATATCAGCTCCAGTGTCAGAAAAGCGCTGGAAACAGGGAGATCTGCCTTTTTTGGAAGCATTGATTAAGATTTCTGACTTTTTCATCACATGTCAGCCCAAGTGTCAGAAAAGCGCTGGAAACAGGGAGATCTGCCTTTTTTTGGAAGAAAAGGTTACATTCTTGAATTTGTCATCACACATCATCCCAAATGTCACTAAACAGCTGGAGACGGGGAGATAAGCCTTTTTTGGAAGCATTGATTAAGATTTCTGACTTTTTCATCACATGTCAGCCCAAGTGTCAGAAAAGCGCTGGAAACAGGGAGATAAGCCTTTTTTGGAAGAAATGGTTAAATTCTTGAATTTTTCATCACACATCATCCCAAATGTCACTAAACAGCTGGAAACGGGGAGATAAGCCTTTTTTGGAAGCAATGGTTAACATTTTGACTTTTTCATCACATATCAGCTCCAGTGTCAGAAAAGCGCTGGAAACAGGGAGATCTGCCTTTTTTTGGAAGAAAAGGTTAAATTCTTGAATTTTTCATCACACATCATCCCAAATGTCACTAAACAGCTGGAAACGGGGAGATAAGCCTTTTTTGGAAGCATTGATTAAGATTTCTGACTTTTTCATCACATGTCAGCCCAGGTGTCAGAAAAGCGCTGGAAACAGGGAGATAAGCCTTTTTTGGAAGAAATGGTTAAATTCTCGAATTTTTCATCACACATCATCCCAAATGTCGCTAAACAGCTGGAAACGGGGAGATAAGCCTTTTTTGGAAGCAATGGTTAACATTTTGACTTTTTCATCACATATCAGCTCCAGTGTCAGAAAAGCGCTGGAAACAGGGAGATCTGCCTTTTTTTGGAAGAAAAGGTTAAATTCTTGAATTTTTCATCACACATCATCCCAAATGTCACTAAACAGCTGGAAACGGGGAGATAAGCCTTTTTTGGAAGCATTGATTAAGATTTCTGACTTTTTCATCACATATCAGCCCAAGTGTCAGAAAAGCGCTGGAAACAGGGAGATCTGCCTTTTTTTGGAAGAAAAGGTTAAATTCTTGAATTTTTCAACACACATCATCCCAAATGTCACTAAACAGCTGGAAACGGGGAGATAAGCCTTTTTTGGAAGCATTGATTAAGATTTCTGACATTTTCATCACATGTCAGCCCAGATGTCAGAAAAGCGCTGGAAACAGGGAGATAAGCCTTTTTTGGAAGAAATGGTGAAATTCTCGAATTTTTCATCACACTTCATCCCAAATGTCACTAAACAGCTGGAAACGGGGAGATAAGCCTTTTTTGGAAGCAATGGTTAACATTTTGACTTTTTCATCACATATCAGCTCCAGTGTCAGAAAAGCGCTGGAAACAGGGAGATCTGCCTTTTTTTGGAAGAAATGGTTAAATTCTTGAATTTTTCATCACACATCATCCCAAATGTCACTAAACAGCTGGAAACGGGGAGATAAGCCTTTTTTGGAAGCATTGATTAAGATTTCTGACTTTTTCATCACATGTCAGTCCAAGTGTCAGAAAAGCGCTGGAAACAGGGAGATCTGCCTTTTTTTGGAAGAAAAGGTTAAATTCTTGAATTTTTCATCACACATCATCCCAAATGTCACTAAACAGCTGGAAACGGGGAGATAAGCCTTTTTTGGAAGCATTGATTAAGATTTCTGACTTTTTCATCACATATCAGCCCAGGTATCAGATAAGCGCTGGAAACAGGGAGATAAGCCTTTTTTGGAAGAAATGGTTAAATTCTTGAATTTTTCATCACACATCATCCCAAATGTCACTAAACAGCTGGAAACGGGGAGATAAGCCTTTTTTGGAAGCATTGATTAAGATTTCTGACTTTTTCATCACATGTCAGCCCAGGTGTCAGAAAAGCGCTGGAAACAGGGAGATAAGCCTTTTTTGGAAGAAATGGTTAAATTCTCGAATTTTTCATCACACATCATCCCAAATGTCGCTAAACAGCTGGAAACGGGGAGATAAGCCTTTTTTGGAAGCAATGGTTAACATTTTGACTTTTTCATCACATATCAGCTCCAGTGTCAGAAAAGCGCTGGAAACAGGGAGATCTGCCTTTTTTTGGAAGAAAAGGTTAAATTCTTGAATTTTTCATCACACATCATCCCAAATGTCACTAAACAGCTGGAAACGGGGAGATAAGCCTTTTTTGGAAGCATTGATTAAGATTTCTGACTTTTTCATCACATATCAGCCCAAGTGTCAGAAAAGCGCTGGAAACAGGGAGATCTGCCTTTTTTTGGAAGAAAAGGTTAAATTCTTGAATTTTTCAACACACATCATCCCAAATGTCACTAAACAGCTGGAAACGGGGAGATAAGCCTTTTTTGGAAGCATTGATTAAGATTTCTGACATTTTCATCACATGTCAGCCCAGATGTCAGAAAAGCGCTGGAAACAGGGAGATAAGCCTTTTTTGGAAGAAATGGTGAAATTCTCGAATTTTTCATCACACTTCATCCCAAATGTCACTAAACAGCTGGAAACGGGGAGATAAGCCTTTTTTGGAAGCAATGGTTAACATTTTGACTTTTTCATCACATATCAGCTCCAGTGTCAGAAAAGCGCTGGAAACAGGGAGATCTGCCTTTTTTTGGAAGAAATGGTTAAATTCTTGAATTTTTCATCACACATCATCCCAAATGTCACTAAACAGCTGGAAACGGGGAGATAAGCCTTTTTTGGAAGCATTGATTAAGATTTCTGACTTTTTCATCACATGTCAGTCCAAGTGTCAGAAAAGCGCTGGAAACAGGGAGATCTGCCTTTTTTTGGAAGAAAAGGTTAAATTCTTGAATTTTTCATCACACATCATCCCAAATGTCACTAAACAGCTGGAAACGGGGAGATAAGCCTTTTTTGGAAGCATTGATTAAGATTTCTGACTTTTTCATCACATATCAGCCCAGGTATCAGATAAGCGCTGGAAACAGGGAGATAAGCCTTTTTTGGAAGAAATGGTTAAATTCTCGAATTTTTCATCACACATCATCCCAAATGTCACTAAACAGCTGGAAACGGGGAGATAAGCCTTTTTTGGAAGCAATGGTTAACATTTTGACTTTTTCATCACATATCAGCTCCAGTGTCAGAAAAGCGCTGGAAACAGGGAGATCTGCCTTTTTTTGGAAAAAAAGGTTAAATTCTTGAATTTTTCATCACACATCATCCCAAATGTCACTAAACAGCTGGAAACGGGGAGATAAGCCTTTTTTGGAAGCATTGATTAAGATTTCTGACTTTTTCATCACATGTCAGCCCAGGTGTCAGAAAAGCGCTGGAAACAGGGAGATAAGCCTTTTTTGGAAGAAATGGTTAAATTCTCGAATTTTTCATCACACATCATCCCAAATGTCACTAAACAGCTGGAAACGGGGAGATAAGCCTTTTTTGGAAGCAATGGTTAACATTTTGACTTTTTCATCACATATCAGCTCCAGTGTCAGAAAAGCGCTGGAAACAGGGAGATCTGCCTTTTTTTGGAAGAAAAGGTTAAATTCTTGAATTTTTCATCACACATCATCCCAAATGTCACTAAACAGCTGGAAACGGGGAGATAAGCCTTTTTTGGAAGCATTGATTAAGATTTCTGACTTCTTCATCACATGTCAGCCCAGGTGTCAGAAAAGCGCTGGAAACAGGGAGATAAGCCTTTTTTGGAAGAAATGGTTAAATTCTCGAATTTTTCATCACACATCATCCCAAATGTCACTAAACAGCTGGAAACGGGGAGATAAGCCTTTTTTGGAAGCAATGGTTAACATTTTGACTTTTTCATCACATATCAGCTCCAGTGTCAGAAAAGCGCTGGAAACAGGGAGATCTGCCTTTTTTTGGAAGAAAAGGTTAAATTCTTGAATTTGTCATCACACATCATCCCAAATGTCACTAAACAGCTGGAAACGGGGAGATAAGCCTTTTTTGGAAGCATTGATTAAGATTTCTGACTTTTTCATCACATGTCAGCCCAAGTGTCAGAAAAGCGCTGGAAACAGGGAGATAAGCCTTTTTTGGAAGAAATGGTTAAATTCTTGAATTTTTCATCACACATCATCCCAAATGTCACTAAACAGCTGGAAACGGGGAGATAAGCCTTTTTTGGAAGCAATGGTTAACATTTTGACTTTTTCATCACATATCAGCTCCAGTGTCAGAAAAGCGCTGGAAACAGGGAGATCTGCCTTTTTTTGGAAGAAAAGGTTAAATTCTTGAATTTTTCATCACACATCATCCCAAATGTCACTAAACAGCTGGAAACGGGGAGATAAGCCTTTTTTGGAAGCAATGGTTAACATTTTGACTTTTTCATCACATATCAGCTCCAGTGTCAGAAAAGCGCTGGAAACAGGGAGATCTGCCTTTTTTTGGAAGAAAAGGTTAAATTCTTGAATTTTTCATCACACATCATCCCAAATGTCACTAAACAGCTGGAAACGGGGAGATAAGCCTTTTTTTTGGAAGCATTGATTAAGATTTCTGACTTTTTCATCACATGTCAGCCCAAGTGTCAGAAAAGCGCTGGAAACAGGGAGATCTGCCTTTTTTTGGAAGAAAAGGTTAAATTCTTGAATTTTTCATCACACATCATCCCAAATGTCACTAAACAGCTGGAAACGGGGAGATAAGCCTTTTTTAGAAGCATTGATTAAGATTTCTGACTTTTTCATCACATGTCAGCCCAAGTGTCAGAAAAGCGCTGGAAACAGGGAGATAAGCCTTTTTTGGAAGAAATGCTTAAATTCTTGAATTTTTCATCACACATCATCCCAAATGTCACTAAACAGCTGGAAACGGGGAGATAAGCCTTTTTTGGAAGCATTGATTAAGATTTCTGACTTTTTCATCACATGTCAGTCCAAGTGTCAGAAAAGCGCTGGAAACAGGGAGATCTGCCTTTTTTTGGAAGAAAAGGTTAAATTCTTGAATTTTTCATCACACATCATCCCAAATGTCACTAAACAGCTGGAAACGGGGAGATAAGCCTTTTTTGGAAGCATTGATTAAGATTTCTGACTTTTTCATCACATATCAGCCCAGGTATCAGATAAGCGCTGGAAACAGGGAGATAAGCCTTTTTTGGAAGAAATGGTTAAATTCTTGAATTTTTCATCACACATCATCCCAAATGTCACTAAACAGCTGGAAACGGGGAGATAAGCCTTTTTTGGAAGCATTGATTAAGATTTCTGACTTTTTCATCACATGTCAGCCCAGGTGTCAGAAAAGCGCTGGAAACAGGGAGATAAGCCTTTTTTGGAAGAAATGGTTAAATTCTCGAATTTTTCATCACACATCATCCCAAATGTCGCTAAACAGCTGGAAACGGGGAGATAAGCCTTTTTTGGAAGCAATGGTTAACATTTTGACTTTTTCATCACATATCAGCTCCAGTGTCAGAAAAGCGCTGGAAACAGGGAGATCTGCCTTTTTTTGGAAGAAAAGGTTAAATTCTTGAATTTTTCATCACACATCATCCCAAATGTCACTAAACAGCTGGAAACGGGGAGATAAGCCTTTTTTGGAAGCATTGATTAAGATTTCTGACTTTTTCATCACATATCAGCCCAAGTGTCAGAAAAGCGCTGGAAACAGGGAGATCTGCCTTTTTTTGGAAGAAAAGGTTAAATTCTTGAATTTTTCAACACACATCATCCCAAATGTCACTAAACAGCTGGAAACGGGGAGATAAGCCTTTTTTGGAAGCATTGATTAAGATTTCTGACATTTTCATCACATGTCAGCCCAGATGTCAGAAAAGCGCTGGAAACAGGGAGATAAGCCTTTTTTGGAAGAAATGGTGAAATTCTCGAATTTTTCATCACACTTCATCCCAAATGTCACTAAACAGCTGGAAACGGGGAGATAAGCCTTTTTTGGAAGCAATGGTTAACATTTTGACTTTTTCATCACATATCAGCTCCAGTGTCAGAAAAGCGCTGGAAACAGGGAGATCTGCCTTTTTTTGGAAGAAATGGTTAAATTCTTGAATTTTTCATCACACATCATCCCAAATGTCACTAAACAGCTGGAAACGGGGAGATAAGCCTTTTTTGGAAGCATTGATTAAGATTTCTGACTTTTTCATCACATATCAGCCCAGGTATCAGATAAGCGCTGGAAACAGGGAGATAAGCCTTTTTTGGAAGAAATGGTTAAATTCTCGAATTTTTCATCACACATCATCCCAAATGTCACTAAACAGCTGGAAACGGGGAGATAAGCCTTTTTTGGAAGCATTGATTAAGATTTCTGACTATTTCATCACATGTCAGCCCAGGTGTCAGAAAAGCGCTGGAAACAGGGAGATAAGCCTTTTTTGGAAGAAATGGTTAAATTCTCGAATTTTTCATCACACATCATCCCAAATGTCACTAAACAGCTGGAAACGGGGAGATAAGCCTTTTTTGGAAGCAATGGTTAACATTTTGACTTTTTCATCACATATCAGCTCCAGTGTCAGAAAAGCGCTGGACACAGGGAGATCTGCCTTTTTTTGGAAGAAAAGGTTAAATTCTTGAATTTTTCATCACACATCATCCCAAATGTCACTAAACAGCTGGAAACGGGGAGATAAGCCTTTTTTGGAAGCATTGATTAAGATTTCTGACTTTTTCATCACATGTCAGCCCAGGTGTCAGAAAAGCGCTGGAAACAGGGAGATAAGCCTTTTTTGGAAGAAATGGTTAAATTCTCGAATTTTTCATCACACATCATCCCAAATGTCGCTAAACAGCTGGAAACGGGGAGATAAGCCTTTTTTGGAAGCAATGGTTAACATTTTGACTTTTTCATCACATATCAGCTCCAGTGTCAGAAAAGCGCTGGAAACAGGGAGATCTGCCTTTTTTTGGAAGAAAAGGTTAAATTCTTGAATTTGTCATCACACATCATCCCAAATGTCACTAAACAGCTGGAAACGGGGAGATAAGCCTTTTTTGGAAGCATTGATTAAGATTTCTGACTTTTTCATCACATGTCAGCCCAAGTGTCAGAAAAGCGCTGGAAACAGGGAGATAAGCCTTTTTTGGAAGAAATGGTTAAATTCTTGAATTTTTCATCACACATCATCCCAAATGTCACTAAACAGCTGGAAACGGGGAGATAAGCCTTTTTTGGAAGCATTGATTAAGATTTCTGACTTTTTCATCACATGTCAGTCCAAGTGTCAGAAAAGCGCTGGAAACAGGGAGATCTGCCTTTTTTTGAAGAAAAGGTTAAATTCTTGAATTTTTCATCACACATCATTCCAAATGTCACTAAACAGCTGGAAACGGGGAGATAAGCCTTTTTTGGAAGCAATGGTTAACATTTTGACTTTTTCATCACATATCAGCTCCAGTGTCAGAAAAGCGCTGGACACAGGGAGATCTGCCTTTTTTTGGAAGAAAAGGTTAAATTCTTGAATTTTTCATCACACATCATCCCAAATGTCACTAAACAGCTGGAAACGGGGAGATAAGCCTTTTTTGGAAGCATTGATTAAGATTTCTGACTTTTTCATCACATGTCAGCCCAGGTGTCAGAAAAGCGCTGGAAACAGGGAGATAAGCCTTTTTTGGAAGAAATGGTTAAATTCTCGAATTTTTCATCACACATCATCCCAAATGTCGCTAAACAGCTGGAAACGGGGAGATAAGCCTTTTTTGGAAGCAATGGTTAACATTTTGACTTTTTCATCACATATCAGCTCCAGTGTCAGAAAAGCGCTGGAAACAGGGAGATCTGCCTTTTTTTGGAAGAAAAGGTTAAATTCTTGAATTTGTCATCACACATCATCCCAAATGTCACTAAACAGCTGGAAACGGGGAGATAAGCCTTTTTTGGAAGCATTGATTAAGATTTCTGACTTTTTCATCACATGTCAGCCCAAGTGTCAGAAAAGCGCTGGAAACAGGGAGATAAGCCTTTTTTGGAAGAAATGGTTAAATTCTTGAATTTTTCATCACACATCATCCCAAATGTCACTAAACAGCTGGAAACGGGGAGATAAGCCTTTTTTGGAAGCATTGATTAAGATTTCTGACTTTTTCATCACATGTCAGTCCAAGTGTCAGAAAAGCGCTGGAAACAGGGAGATCTGCCTTTTTTTGAAGAAAAGGTTAAATTCTTGAATTTTTCATCACACATCATTCCAAATGTCACTAAACAGCTGGAAACGGGGAGATAAGCCTTTTTTGGAAGCATTGATTAAGATTTCTGACTATTTCATCACATGTCAGCCCAGGTGTCAGAAAAGCGCTGGAAACAGGGAGATAAGCCTTTTTTGGAAGAAATGGTTAAATTCTCGAATTTTTCATCACACATCATCCCAAATGTCACTAAACAGCTGGAAACGGGGAGATAAGCCTTTTTTGGAAGCAATGGTTAACATTTTGACTTTTTCATCACATATCAGCTCCAGTGTCAGAAAAGCGCTGGACACAGGGAGATCTGCCTTTTTTTGGAAGAAAAGGTTAAATTCTTGAATTTTTCATCACACATCATCCCAAATGTCACTAAACAGCTGGAAACGGGGAGATAAGCCTTTTTTGGAAGCATTGATTAAGATTTCTGACTTTTTCATCACATGTCAGCCCAGGTGTCAGAAAAGCGCTGGAAACAGGGAGATAAGCCTTTTTTGGAAGAAATGGTTAAATTCTCGAATTTTTCATCACACATCATCCCAAATGTCGCTAAACAGCTGGAAACGGGGAGATAAGCCTTTTTTGGAAGCAATGGTTAACATTTTGACTTTTTCATCACATATCAGCTCCAGTGTCAGAAAAGCGCTGGAAACAGGGAGATCTGCCTTTTTTTGGAAGAAAAGGTTAAATTCTTGAATTTGTCATCACACATCATCCCAAATGTCACTAAACAGCTGGAAACGGGGAGATAAGCCTTTTTTGGAAGCATTGATTAAGATTTCTGACTTTTTCATCACATGTCAGCCCAAGTGTCAGAAAAGCGCTGGAAACAGGGAGATAAGCCTTTTTTGGAAGAAATGGTTAAATTCTTGAATTTTTCATCACACATCATCCCAAATGTCACTAAACAGCTGGAAACGGGGAGATAAGCCTTTTTTGGAAGCATTGATTAAGATTTCTGACTTTTTCATCACATGTCAGTCCAAGTGTCAGAAAAGCGCTGGAAACAGGGAGATCTGCCTTTTTTTGAAGAAAAGGTTAAATTCTTGAATTTTTCATCACACATCATTCCAAATGTCACTAAACAGCT
The DNA here is from genome assembly GCF_963576545.1 of Limanda limanda. Lineage (NCBI taxonomy): Eukaryota > Metazoa > Chordata > Actinopteri > Pleuronectiformes > Pleuronectidae > Limanda > Limanda limanda. Next base: position 26,560,526 of record NC_083651.1, read on the forward strand.
GGAAACGGGGAGATAAGCCTTTTTTGGAAGCATTGATTAAGATTTCTGACTTTTTCATCACATGTCAGCCCAAGTGTCAGAAAAGCGCTGGAAACAGGGAGATAAGCCTTTTTTGGAAGAAATGGTTAAATTCTTGAATTTTTCATCACACATCATCCCAAATGTCACTAAACAGCTGGAAACGGGGAGATAAGCCTTTTTTGGAAGCATTGATTAAGATTTCTGACTTTTTCATCACATGTCAGTCCAAGTGTCAGAAAAGCGCTGGAAACAGGGAGATCTGCCTTTTTTTGAAGAAAAGGTTAAATTCTTGAATTTTTCATCACACATCATTCCAAATGTCACTAAACAGCTGGAAACGGGGAGATAAGCCTTTTTTGGAAGCATTGATTAAGATTTCTGACTATTTCATCACATGTCAGCCCAGGTGTCAGAAAAGCGCTGGAAACAGGGAGATAAGCCTTTTTTGGAAGAAATGGTTAAATTCTCGAATTTTTCATCACACATCATCCCAAATGTCACTAAACAGCTGGAAACGGGGAGATAAGCCTTTTTTGGAAGCAATGGTTAACATTTTGACTTTTTCATCACATATCAGCTCCAGTGTCAGAAAAGCGCTGGAAACAGGGAGATCTGCCTTTTTTTGGAAGAAAAGGTTAAATTCTTGAATTTTTCATCACACATCATCCCAAATGTCACTAAACAGCTGGAAACGGGGAGATAAGCCTTTTTTGGAAGCATTGATTAAGATTTCTGACTTTTTCATCACATGTCAGCCCAGGTGTCAGAAAAGCGCTGGAAACAGGGAGATAAGCCTTTTTTGGAAGAAATGGTTAAATTCTCGAATTTTTCATCACACATCATCCCAAATGTCGCTAAACAGCTGGAAACGGGGAGATAAGCCTTTTTTGGAAGCAATGGTTAACATTTTGACTTTTTCATCACATATCAGCTCCAGTGTCAGAAAAGCGCTGGAAACAGGGAGATCTGCCTTTTTTTGGAAGAAAAGGTTAAATTCTTGAATTTGTCATCACACATCATCCCAAATGTCACTAAACAGCTGGAAACGGGGAGATAAGCCTTTTTTGGAAGCATTGATTAAGATTTCTGACTTTTTCATCACATGTCAGCCCAAGTGTCAGAAAAGCGCTGGAAACAGGGAGATAAGCCTTTTTTGGAAGAAATGGTTAAATTCTTGAATTTTTCATCACACATCATCCCAAATGTCACTAAACAGCTGGAAACGGGGAGATAAGCCTTTTTTGGAAGCATTGATTAAGATTTCTGACTTTTTCATCACATGTCAGTCCAAGTGTCAGAAAAGCGCTGGAAACAGGGAGATCTGCCTTTTTTTGAAGAAAAGGTTAAATTCTTGAATTTTTCATCACACATCATTCCAAATGTCACTAAACAGCTGGAAACGGGGAGATAAGCCTTTTTTGGAAGCATTGATTAAGATTTCTGACTATTTCATCACATGTCAGCCCAGGTGTCAGAAAAGCGCTGGAAACAGGGAGATAAGCCTTTTTTGGAAGAAATGGTTAAATTCTCGAATTTTTCATCACACATCATCCCAAATGTCACTAAACAGCTGGAAACGGGGAGATAAGCCTTTTTTGGAAGCAATGGTTAACATTTTGACTTTTTCATCACATATCAGCTCCAGTGTCAGAAAAGCGCTGGACACAGGGAGATCTGCCTTTTTTTGGAAGAAAAGGTTAAATTCTTGAATTTTTCATCACACATCATCCCAAATGTCACTAAACAGCTGGAAACGGGGAGATAAGCCTTTTTTGGAAGCATTGATTAAGATTTCTGACTTTTTCATCACATGTCAGCCCAGGTGTCAGAAAAGCGCTGGAAACAGGGAGATAAGCCTTTTTTGGAAGAAATGGTTAAATTCTCGAATTTTTCATCACACATCATCCCAAATGTCGCTAAACAGCTGGAAACGGGGAGATAAGCCTTTTTTGGAAGCAATGGTTAACATTTTGACTTTTTCATCACATATCAGCTCCAGTGTCAGAAAAGCGCTGGAAACAGGGAGATCTGCCTTTTTTTGGAAGAAAAGGTTAAATTCTTGAATTTGTCATCACACATCATCCCAAATGTCACTAAACAGCTGGAAACGGGGAGATAAGCCTTTTTTGGAAGCATTGATTAAGATTTCTGACTTTTTCATCACATGTCAGCCCAAGTGTCAGAAAAGCGCTGGAAACAGGGAGATAAGCCTTTTTTGGAAGAAATGGTTAAATTCTTGAATTTTTCATCACACATCATCCCAAATGTCACTAAACAGCTGGAAACGGGGAGATAAGCCTTTTTTGGAAGCATTGATTAAGATTTCTGACTTTTTCATCACATGTCAGTCCAAGTGTCAGAAAAGCGCTGGAAACAGGGAGATCTGCCTTTTTTTGAAGAAAAGGTTAAATTCTTGAATTTTTCATCACACATCATTCCAAATGTCACTAAACAGCTGGAAACGGGGAGATAAGCCTTTTTTGGAAGCATTGATTAAGATTTCTGACTATTTCATCACATGTCAGCCCAGGTGTCAGAAAAGCGCTGGAAACAGGGAGATAAGCCTTTTTTGGAAGAAATGGTTAAATTCTCGAATTTTTCATCACACATCATCCCAAATGTCACTAAACAGCTGGAAACGGGGAGATAAGCCTTTTTTGGAAGCAATGGTTAACATTTTGACTTTTTCATCACATATCAGCTCCAGTGTCAGAAAAGCGCTGGAAACAGGGAGATCTGCCTTTTTTTGGAAGAAAAGGTTAAATTCTTGAATTTTTCATCACACATCATCCCAAATGTCACTAAACAGCTGGAAACGGGGAGATAAGCCTTTTTTGGAAGCATTGATTAAGATTTCTGACTTTTTCATCACATGTCAGCCCAGGTGTCAGAAAAGCGCTGGAAACAGGGAGATAAGCCTTTTTTGGAAGAAATGGTTAAATTCTCGAATTTTTCATCACACATCATCCCAAATGTCGCTAAACAGCTGGAAACGGGGAGATAAGCCTTTTTTGGAAGCAATGGTTAACATTTTGACTTTTTCATCACATATCAGCTCCAGTGTCAGAAAAGCGCTGGAAACAGGGAGATCTGCCTTTTTTTGGAAGAAAAGGTTAAATTCTTGAATTTGTCATCACACATCATCCCAAATGTCACTAAACAGCTGGAAACGGGGAGATAAGCCTTTTTTGGAAGCAACGGTTAACATTTTGACTTTTTCATCACATATCAGCTCCAGTGTCAGAAAAGCGCTGGAAACAGGGAGATCTGCCTTTTTTTGGAAGAAAAGGTTAAATTCTTGAATTTGTCATCACACATCATCCCAAATGTCACTAAACAGCTGGAAACGGGGAGATAAGCCTTTTTTAGAAGCATTGATTAAGATTTCTGACTTTTTCATCACATGTCAGCCCAAGTGTCAGAAAAGCGCTGGAAACAGGGAGATAAGCCTTTTTTGGAAGAAATGGTTAAATTCTTGAATTTTTCATCACACATCATCCCAAATGTCACTAAACAGCTGGAAACGGGGAGATAAGCCTTTTTTGGAAGCATTGATTAAGATTTCTGACTTTTTCATCACATGTCAGTCCAAGTGTCAGAAAAGCGCTGGAAACAGGGAGATCTGCCTTTTTTTGGAAGAAAAGGTTAAATTCTTGAATTTTTCATCACACATCATCCCAAATGTCACTAAACAGCTGGAAACGGGGAGATAAGCCTTTTTTGGAAGCATTGATTAAGATTTCTGACTTTTTCATCACATATCAGCCCAAGTGTCAGAAAAGCGCTGGAAACAGGGAGATCTGCCTTTTTTTGGAAGAAAAGGTTAAATTCTTGAATTTTTCATCACACATCATCCCAAATGTCACTTAACAGCTGGAAACGGGGAGATAAGCCTTTTTTGGAAGCAATGGTTAACATTTTGACTTTTTCATCACATATCAGCTCCAGTGTCAGAAAAGCGCTGGAAACAGGGAGATCTGCCCTTTTTTGGAAGAAAAGGTTAAATTCTTGAATTTTTCATCACACATCATCCCAAATGTCACTAAACAGCTGGAAACGGGGAGATAAGCCTTTTTTGGAAGCAATGGTTAACATTTTGACTTTTTCATCACATATCAGCTCCAGTGTCAGAAAAGCGCTGGAAACAGGGAGATCTTCCTTTTTTTGGAAGAAAAGGTTAAATTCTTGAATTTTTCATCACACATCATCCCAAATGTCACTAAACAGCTGGAAACGGGGAGATAAGCCTTTTTTGGAAGCATTGATTAAGATTTCTGACTTCTTCATCACATGTCAGCCCAGGTGTCAGAAAAGCGCTGGAAACAGGGAGATAAGCCTTTTTTGGAAGAAATGGTTAAATTCTCGAATTTTTCATCACACATCATCCCAAATGTCACTAAACAGCTGGAAACGGGGAGATAAGCCTTTTTTGGAAGCAATGGTTAACATTTTGACTTTTTCATCACATATCAGCTCCAGTGTCAGAAAAGCGCTGGAAACAGGGAGATCTGCCTTTTTTTGGAAGAAAAGGTTAAATTCTTGAATTTGTCATCACACATCATCCCAAATGTCACTAAACAGCTGGAAACGGGGAGATAAGCCTTTTTTGGAAGCATTGATTAAGATTTCTGACTTTTTCATCACATGTCAGCCCAGATGTCAGAAAAGCGCTGGAAACAGGGAGATAAGCCTTTTTTGGAAGAAATGGTTAAATTCTCGAATTTTTCATCACACATCATCCCAAATGTCACTAAACAGCTGGAAACGGGGAGATAAGCCTTTTTTGGAAGCAATGGTTAACATTTTGACTTTTTCATCACATATCAGCTCCAGTGTCAGAAAAGCGCTGGAAACAGGGAGATCTGCCTTTTTTTGGAAGAAAAGGTTAAATTCTTGAATTTTTCATCACACATCATCCCAAATGTCACTAAACAGCTGGAAACGGGGAGATAAGCCTTTTTTGGAAGCATTGATTAAGATTTCTGACTTTTTCATCACATGTCAGCCCAGGTGTCAGAAAAGCGCTGGAAACAGGGAGATAAGCCTTTTTTGGAAGAAATGGTTAAATTCTCGAATTTTTCATCACACATCATCCCAAATGTCACTAAACAGCTGGAAACGGGGAGATAAGCCTTTTTTGGAAGCAATGGTTAACATTTTGACTTTTTCATCACATATCAGCTCCAGTGTCAGAAAAGCGCTGGAAACAGGGAGATCTGCCTTTTTTTGGAAGAAAAGGTTAAATTCTTGAATTTGTCATCACACATCATCCCAAATGTCACTAAACAGCTGGAAACGGGGAGATAAGCCTTTTTTGGAAGCATTGATTAAGATTTCTGACTTTTTCATCACATGTCAGCCCAGATGTCAGAAAAGCGCTGGAAACAGGGAGATAAGCCTTTTTTGGAAGAAATGGTCAAATTCTCGAATTTTTCATCACACATCATCCCAAATGTCACTAAACAGCTGGAAACGGGGAGATAAGCCTTTTTTGGAAGCAATGGTTAACATTTTGACTTTTTCATCACATATCAGCTCCAGTGTCAGAAAAGCGCTGGAAACAGGGAGATCTGCCTTTTTTTGGAAGAAAAGGTTAAATTCTTGAATTTGTCATCACACATCATCCCAAATGTCACTAAACAGCTGGAAACGGGGAGATAAGCCTTTTTTGGAAGCATTGATTAAGATTTCTGACTTTTTCATCACATGTCAGCCCAAGTGTCAGAAAAGCGCTGGAAACAGGGAGATCTGCCTTTTTTTGGAAGAAAAGGTTAAATTCTTGAATTTTTCATCACACATCATCCCAAATGTCACTAAACAGCTGGAAACGGGGAGATAAGCCTTTTTTAGAAGCATTGATTAAGATTTCTGACTTTTTCATCACATGTCAGCCCAAGTGTCAGAAAAGCGCTGGAAACAGGGAGATAAGCCTTTTTTGGAAGAAATGGTTAAATTCTTGAATTTTTCATCACACATCATCCCAAATGTCACTAAACAGCTGGAAACGGGGAGATAAGCCTTTTTTGGAAGCATTGATTAAGATTTCTGACTTTTTCATCACATGTCAGTCCAAGTGTCAGAAAAGCGCTGGAAACAGGGAGATCTGCCTTTTTTTGGAAGAAAAGGTTAAATTCTTGAATTTTTCATCACACATCATCCCAAATGTCACTAAACAGCTGGAAACGGGGAGATAAGCCTTTTTTGGAAGCATTGATTAAGATTTCTGACTTTTTCATCACATATCAGCCTAAGTGTCAGAAAAGCGCTGGAAACAGGGAGATCTGCCTTTTTTTGGAAGAAAAGGTTAAATTCTTGAATTTTTCATCACACATCATCCCAAATGTCACTAAACAGCTGGAAACGGGGATATAAGCCTTTTTTGGAAGCAATGGTTAACATTTTGACTTTTTCATCACATATCAGCTCCAGTGTCAGAAAAGCGCTGGAAACAGGGAGATCTGCCTTTTTTTTGAAGAAAAGGTTAAATTCTTGAATTTTTCATCACACATCATCCCAAATGTCACTAAACAGCTGGAAACGGGGAGATAAGCCTTTTTTGGAAGCAATGGTTAACATTTTGACTTTTTCATCACATATCAGCTCCAGTGTCAGAAAAGCGCTGGAAACAGGGAGATCTGCCTTTTTTTGGAAGAAAAGGTTAAATTCTTGAATTTGTCATCACACATCATCCCAAATGTCACTAAACAGCTGGAAACGGGGAGATAAGCCTTTTTTGGAAGCATTGATTAAGATTTCTGACTTTTTCATCACATGTCAGTCCAAGTGTCAGAAAAGCGCTGGAAACAGGGAGATCTGCCTTTTTTTGAAGAAAAGGTTAAATTCTTGAATTTTTCATCACACATCATTCCAAATGTCACTAAACAGCTGGAAACGGGGAGATAAGCCTTTTTTGGAAGCATTGATTAAGATTTCTGACTATTTCATCACATGTCAGCCCAGGTGTCAGAAAAGCGCTGGAAACAGGGAGATAAGCCTTTTTTGGAAGAAATGGTTAAATTCTCGAATTTTTCATCACACATCATCCCAAATGTCACTAAACAGCTGGAAACGGGGAGATAAGCCTTTTTTGGAAGCAATGGTTAACATTTTGACTTTTTCATCACATATCAGCTCCAGTGTCAGAAAAGCGCTGGAAACAGGGAGATCTGCCTTTTTTTGGAAGAAAAGGTTAAATTCTTGAATTTTTCATCACACATCCTCCCAAATGTCACTAAACAGCTGGAAACGGGGAGATAAGCCTTTTTTGGAAGCATTGATTAAGATTTCTGACTTTTTCATCACATGTCAGCCCAGGTGTCAGAAAAGCGCTGGAAACAGGGAGATAAGCCTTTTTTGGAAGAAATGGTTAAATTCTCGAATTTTTCATCACACATCATCCCAAATGTCGCTAAACAGCTGGAAACGGGGAGATAAGCCTTTTTTGGAAGCAATGGTTAACATTTTGACTTTTTAATCACATATCAGCTCCAGTGTCAGAAAAGCGCTGGAAACAGGGAGATCTGCCTTTTTTTGGAAGAAAAGGTTAAATTCTTGAATTTGTCATCACACATCATCCCAAATGTCACTAAACAGCTGGAAACGGGGAGATAAGCCTTTTTTGGAAGCATTGATTAAGATTTCTGACTTTTTCATCACATGTCAGCCCAAGTGTCAGAAAAGCGCTGGAAACAGGGAGATAAGCCTTTTTTGGAAGAAATGGTTAAATTCTTGAATTTTTCATCACACATCATCCCAAATGTCACTAAACAGCTGGAAACGGGGAGATAAGCCTTTTTTGGAAGCATTGATTAAGATTTCTGACTTTTTCATCACATGTCAGTCCAAGTGTCAGAAAAGCGCTGGAAACAGGGAGATCTGCCTTTTTTTGAAGAAAAGGTTAAATTCTTGAATTTTTCATCACACATCATTCCAAATGTCACTAAACAGCTGGAAACGGGGAGATAAGCCTTTTTTGGAAGCATTGATTTAGATTTCTGACTATTTCATCACATGTCAGCCCAGGTGTCAGAAAAGCGCTGGAAACAGGGAGATAAGCCTTTTTTGGAAGAAATGGTTAAATTCTCGAATTTTTCATCACACATCATCCCAAATGTCACTAAACAGCTGGAAACGGGGAGATAAGCCTTTTTTGGAAGCAATGGTTAACATTTTGACTTTTTCATCACATATCAGCTCCAGTGTCAGAAAAGCGCTGGAAACAGGGAGATCTGCCTTTTTTTGGAAGAAAAGGTTAAATTCTTGAATTTTTCATCACACATCATCCCAAATGTCACTAAACAGCTGGAAACGGGGAGATAAGCCTTTTTTGGAAGCATTGATTAAGATTTCTGACTTTTTCATCACATGTCAGCCCAGATGTCAGAAAAGCGCTGGAAACAGGGAGATAAGCCTTTTTTGGAAGAAATGGTCAAATTCTCGAATTTTTCATCACACATCATCCCAAATGTCACTAAACAGCTGGAAACGGGGAGATAAGCCTTTTTTGGAAGCAATGGTTAACATTTTGACTTTTTCATCACATATCAGCTCCAGTGTCAGAAAAGCGCTGGAAACAGGGAGATCTGCCTTTTTTTGGAAGAAAAGGTTAAATTCTTGAATTTGTCATCACACATCATCCCAAATGTCACTAAACAGCTGGAAACGGGGAGATAAGCTTTTTTTGGAAGCATTGATTAAGATTTCTGACTTTTTCATCACATGTCAGCCCAAGTGTCAGAAAAGCGCTGGAAACAGGGAGATAAGCCTTTTTTGGAAGAAATGGTTAAATTCTTGAATTTTTCATCACACATCATCCCAAATGTCACTAAACAGCTGGAAACGGGGAGATAAGCCTTTTTTGGAAGCATTGATTAAGATTTCTGACTTTTTCATCACATGTCAGTCCAAGTGTCAGAAAAGGGCTGGAAACAGGGAGATCTGCCTTTTTTTGAAGAAAAGGTTAAATTCTTGAATTTTTCATCACACATCATTCCAAATGTCACTAAACAGCTGGAAACGGGGAGATAAGCCTTTTTTGGAAGCATTGATTAAGATTTCTGACTATTTCATCACATGTCAGCCCAGGTGTCAGAAAAGCGCTGGAAACAGGGAGATAAGCCTTTTTGGAAGAAATGGTTAAATTCTCGAATTTTTCATCACACATCATCCCAAATGTCACTAAACAGCTGGAAACGGGGAGATAAGCCTTTTTTGGAAGCAATGGTTAACATTTGACTTTTTCATCACATATCAGCTCCAGTGTCAGAAAAGCGCTGGAAACAGGGAGATCTGCCTTTTTTTGGAAGAAAAGGTTAAATTCTTGAAATTTTCATCACACATCATCCCAAATGTCACTAAACAGCTGGAAACGGGGAGATAAGCCTTTTTTGGAAGCATTGATTAAGATTTCTGACTTTTTCATCACATGTCAGCCCAGGTGTCAGAAAAGCGCTGGAAACAGGGAGATAAGCCTTTTTTGGAAGAAATGGTTAAATTCTCGAATTTTTCATCACACATCATCCCAAATGTCGCTAAACAGCTGGAAACGGGGAGATAAGCCTTTTTTGGAAGCAATGGTTAACATTTTGACTTTTTCATCACATATCAGCTCCAGTGTCAGAAAAGCGCTGGGAAACAGGGAGATCTGCCTTTTTTTGGAAGAAAAGGTTAAATTCTTGAATTTGTCATCACACATCATCCCAAATGTCACTAAACAGCTGGAAACGGGGAGATAAGCCTTTTTTGGAAGCATTGATTAAGATTTCTGACTTTTTCATCACATGTCAGCCCAAGTGTCAGAAAAGCGCTGGAAACAGGGAGATAAGCCTTTTTTGGAAGAAATGGTTAAATTCTTGAATTTTTCATCACACATCATCCCAAATGTCACTAAACAGCTGGAAACGGGGAGATAAGCCTTTTTTGGAAGCATTGATTAAGATTTCTGACTTTTTCATCACATGTCAGTCCAAGTGTCAGAAAAGCGCTGGAAACAGGGAGATCTGCCTTTTTTTGAAGAAAAGGTTAAATTCTTGAATTTTTCATCACACATCATTCCAAATGTCACTAAACAGCTGGAACGGGGAGAATAAGCCTTTTTTGGAAGCATTGATTAAGATTTCTGACTATTTCATCACATGTCAGCCCAGGTGTCAGAAAAGCGCTGGAAACAGGGAGATAAGCCTTTTTTGGAAGAAATGGTTAAATTTCGAATTTTTCATCACACATCATCCCAAATGTCACTAAACAGCTGGAAACGGGGAGATAAGCCTTTTTTGGAAGCAATGGTTAACATTTTGACTTTTTCATCACATATCAGCTCCAGTGTCAGAAAAGCGCTGGAAACAGGGAGATCTGCCTTTTTTTGGAAGAAAAGGTTAAATTCTTGAATTTTTCATCACACATCATCCCAAATGTCACTAAACAGCTGGAAACGGGGAGATAAGCCTTTTTTGGAAGCATTGATTAAGATTTCTGACTTTTTCATCACATGTCAGCCCAGGTGTCAGAAAAGCGCTGGAAACAGGGAGATAAGCCTTTTTTGGAAGAAATGGTTAAATTCTCGAATTTTTCATCACACATCATCCCAAATGTCGCTAAACAGCTGGAAACGGGGAGATAAGCCTTTTTTGGAAGCAATGGTTAACATTTTGACTTTTTCATCACATATCAGCTCCAGTGTCAGAAAAGCGCTGGAAACAGGGAGATCTGCCTTTTTTTGGAAGAAAAGGTTAAATTCTTGAATTTGTCATCACACATCATCCCAAATGTCACTAAACAGCTGGAAACGGGGAGATAAGCCTTTTTTGGAAGCATTGATTAAGATTTCTGACTTTTTCATCACATGTCAGCCCAAGTGTCAGAAAAGCGCTGGAAACAGGGAGATAAGCCTTTTTTGGAAGAAATGGTTAAATTCTTGAATTTTTCATCACACATCATCCCAAATGTCACTAAACAGCTGGAAACGGGGAGATAAGCCTTTTTTGGAAGCATTGATTAAGATTTCTGACTTTTTCATCACATGTCAGTCCAAGTGTCAGAAAAGCGCTGGAAACAGGGAGATCTGCCTTTTTTTGAAGAAAAGGTTAAATTCTTGAATTTTTCATCACACATCATTCCAAATGTCACTAAACAGCTGGAAACGGGGAGATAAGCCTTTTTTGGAAGCATTGATTAAGATTTCTGACTATTTCATCACATGTCAGCCCAGGTGTCAGAAAAGCGCTGGAAACAGGGAGATAAGCCTTTTTTGGAAGAAATGGTTAAATTCTCGAATTTTTCATCACACATCATCCCAAATGTCACTAAACAGCTGGAAACGGGGAGATAAGCCTTTTTTGGAAGCAATGGTTAACATTTTGACTTTTTCATCACATATCAGCTCCAGTGTCAGAAAAGCGCTGGAAACAGGGAGATCTGCCTTTTTTTGGAAGAAAAGGTTAAATTCTTGAATTTTTCATCACACATCATCCCAAATGTCACTAAACAGCTGGAAACGGGGAGATAAGCCTTTTTTGGAAGCATTGATTAAGATTTCTGACTTTTTCATCACATGTCAGCCCAGGTGTCAGAAAAGCGCTGGAAACAGGGAGATAAGCCTTTTTTGGAAGAAATGGTTAAATTCTCGAATTTTTCATCACACATCATCCCAAATGTCGCTAAACAGCTGGAAACGGGGAGATAAGCCTTTTTTGGAAGCAATGGTTAACATTTTGACTTTTTAATCACATATCAGCTCCAGTGTCAGAAAAGCGCTGGAAACAGGGAGATCTGCCTTTTTTTGGAAGAAAAGGTTAAATTCTTGAATTTGTCATCACACATCATCCCAAATGTCACTAAACAGCTGGAAACGGGGAGATAAGCCTTTTTTGGAAGCATGTATTAAGATTTCTGACTTTTTCATCACATGTCAGCCCAAGTGTCAGAAAAGCGCTGGAAACAGGGAGATAAGCCTTTTTTGGAAGAAATGGTTAAATTCTTGAATTTTTCATCACACATCATCCCAAATGTCACTAAACAGCTGGAAACGGGGAGATAAGCCTTTTTTGGAAGCATTGATTAAGATTTCTGACTTTTTCATCACATGTCAGTCCAAGTGTCAGAAAAGCGCTGGAAACAGGGAGATCTGCCTTTTTTTGAAGAAAAGGTTAAATTCTTGAATTTTTCATCACACATCATTCCAAATGTCACTAAACAGCTGGAAACGGGGAGATAAGCCTTTTTTGGAAGCATTGATTTAGATTTCTGACTATTTCATCACATGTCAGCCCAGGTGTCAGAAAAGCGCTGGAAACAGGGAGATAAGCCTTTTTTGGAAGAAATGGTTAAATTCTCGAATTTTTCATCACACATCATCCCAAATGTCACTAAACAGCTGGAAACGGGGAGATAAGCCTTTTTTGGAAGCAATGGTTAACATTTTGACTTTTTCATCACATATCAGCTCCAGTGTCAGAAAAGCGCTGGAAACAGGGAGATCTGCCTTTTTTTGGAAGAAAAGGTTAAATTCTTGAATTTGTCATCACACATCATCCCAAATGTCACTAAACAGCTGGAAACGGGGAGATAAGCTTTTTTTGGAAGCATTGATTAAGATTTCTGACTTTTTCATCACATGTCAGCCCAAGTGTCAGAAAAGCGCTGGAAACAGGGAGATAAGCCTTTTTTGGAAGAAATGGTTAAATTCTTGAATTTTTCATCACACATCATCCCAAATGTCACTAAACAGCTGGAAACGGGGAGATAAGCCTTTTTTGGAAGCATTGATTAAGATTTCTGACTTTTTCATCACATGTCAGTCCAAGTGTCAGAAAAGGGCTGGAAACAGGGAGATCTGCCTTTTTTTGAAGAAAAGGTTAAATTCTTGAATTTTTCATCACACATCATTCCAAATGTCACTAAACAGCTGGAAACGGGGAGATAAGCCTTTTTTGGAAGCATTGATTAAGATTTCTGACTATTTCATCACATGTCAGCCCAGGTGTCAGAAAAGCGCTGGAAACAGGGAGATAAGCCTTTTTTGGAAGAAATGGTTAAATTCTCGAATTTTTCATCACACATCATCCCAAATGTCACTAAACAGCTGGAAACGGGGAGATAAGCCTTTTTTGGAAGCAATGGTTAACATTTTGACTTTTTCATCACATATCAGCTCCAGTGTCAGAAAAGCGCTGGAAACAGGGAGATCTGCCTTTTTTTGGAAGAAAAGGTTAAATTCTTGAATTTTTCATCACACATCATCCCAAATGTCACTAAACAGCTGGAAACGGGGAGATAAGCCTTTTTTGGAAGCATTGATTAAGATTTCTGACTTTTTCATCACATGTCAGCCCAGGTGTCAGAAAAGCGCTGGAAACAGGGAGATAAGCCTTTTTTGGAAGAAATGGTTAAATTCTCGAATTTTTCATCACACATCATCCCAAATGTCGCTAAACAGCTGGAAACGGGGAGATAAGCCTTTTTTGGAAGCAATGGTTAACATTTTGACTTTTTCATCACATATCAGCTCCAGTGTCAGAAAAGCGCTGGAAACAGGGAGATCTGCCTTTTTTTGGAAGAAAAGGTTAAATTCTTGAATTTGTCATCACACATCATCCCAAATGTCACTAAACAGCTGGAAACGGGGAGATAAGCCTTTTTTGGAAGCATTGATTAAGATTTCTGACTTTTTCATCACATGTCAGCCCAAGTGTCAGAAAAGCGCTGGAAACAGGGAGATAAGCCTTTTTTGGAAGAAATGGTTAAATTCTTGAATTTTTCATCACACATCATCCCAAATGTCACTAAACAGCTGGAAACGGGGAGATAAGCCTTTTTTGGAAGCATTGATTAAGATTTCTGACTTTTTCATCACATGTCAGTCCAAGTGTCAGAAAAGCGCTGGAAACAGGGAGATCTGCCTTTTTTTGAAGAAAAGGTTAAATTCTTGAATTTTTCATCACACATCATTCCAAATGTCACTAAACAGCTGGAAACGGGGAGATAAGCCTTTTTTGGAAGCATTGATTAAGATTTCTGACTATTTCATCACATGTCAGCCCAGGTGTCAGAAAAGCGCTGGAAACAGGGAGATAAGCCTTTTTTGGAAGAAATGGTTAAATTCTCGAATTTTTCATCACACATCATCCCAAATGTCACTAAACAGCTGGAAACGGGGAGATAAGCCTTTTTTGGAAGCAATGGTTAACATTTTGACTTTTTCATCACATATCAGCTCCAGTGTCAGAAAAGCGCTGGAAACAGGGAGATCTGCCTTTTTTTGGAAGAAAAGGTTAAATTCTTGAATTTTTCATCACACATCATCCCAAATGTCACTAAACAGCTGGAAACGGGGAGATAAGCCTTTTTTGGAAGCATTGATTAAGATTTCTGACTTTTTCATCACATGTCAGCCCAGGTGTCAGAAAAGCGCTGGAAACAGGGAGATAAGCCTTTTTTGGAAGAAATGGTTAAATTCTCGAATTTTTCATCACACATCATCCCAAATGTCGCTAAACAGCTGGAAACGGGGAGATAAGCCTTTTTTGGAAGCAATGGTTAACATTTTGACTTTTTCATCACATATCAGCTCCAGTGTAAGAAAAGCGCTGGAAACAGGGAGATCTGCCTTTTTTTGGAAGAAAAGGTTAAATTCTTGAATTTGTCATCACACATCATCCCAAATGTCACTAAACAGCTGGAAACGGGGAGATAAGCCTTTTTTGGAAGCATTGATTAAGATTTCTGACTTTTTCATCACATGTCAGCCCAAGTGTCAGAAAAGCGCTGGAAACAGGGAGATAAGCCTTTTTTGGAAGAAATGGTTAAATTCTTGAATTTTTCATCACACATCATCCCAAATGTCACTAAACAGCTGGAAACGGGGAGATAAGCCTTTTTTGGAAGCATTGATTAAGATTTCTGACTTTTTCATCACATGTCAGTCCAAGTGTCAGAAAAGCGCTGGAAACAGGGAGATCTGCCTTTTTTTGAAGAAAAGGTTAAATTCTTGAATTTTTCATCACACATCATTCCAAATGTCACTAAACAGCTGGAAACGGGGAGATAAGCCTTTTTTGGAAGCATTGATTAAGATTTCTGACTATTTCATCACATGTCAGCCCAGGTGTCAGAAAAGCGCTGGAAACAGGGAGATAAGCCTTTTTTGGAAGAAATGGTTAAATTCTCGAATTTTTCATCACACATCATCCCAAATGTCACTAAACAGCTGGAAACGGGGAGATAAGCCTTTTTTGGAAGCAATGGTTAACATTTTGACTTTTTCATCACATATCAGCTCCAGTGTCAGAAAAGCGCTGGAAACAGGGAGATCTGCCTTTTTTTGGAAGAAAAGGTTAAATTCTTGAATTTTTCATCACACATCATCCCAAATGTCACTAAACAGCTGGAAACGGGGAGATAAGCCTTTTTTGGAAGCATTGATTAAGATTTCTGACTTTTTCATCACATGTCAGCCCAGGTGTCAGAAAAGCGCTGGAAACAGGGAGATAAGCCTTTTTTGGAAGAAATGGTTAAATTCTCGAATTTTTCATCACACATCATCCCAAATGTCGCTAAACAGCTGGAAACGGGGAGATAAGCCTTTTTTGGAAGCAATGGTTAACATTTTGACTTTTTCATCACATATCAGCTCCAGTGTCAGAAAAGCGCTGGAAACAGGGAGATCTGCCTTTTTTTGGAAGAAAAGGTTAAATTCTTGAATTTGTCATCACACATCATCCCAAATGTCACTAAACAGCTGGAAACGGGGAGATAAGCCTTTTTTGGAAGCATTGATTAAGATTTCTGACTTTTTCATCACATGTCAGCCCAAGTGTCGGAAAAGCGCTGGAAACAGGGAGATAAGCCTTTTTTGGAAGAAATGGTTAAATTCTTGAATTTTTCATCACACATCATCCCAAATGTCACTAAACAGCTGGAAACGGGGAGATAAGCCTTTTTTGGAAGCATTGATTAAGATTTCTGACTTTTTCATCACATGTCAGTCCAAGTGTCAGAAAAGGGCTGGAAACAGGGAGATCTGCCTTTTTTTGAAGAAAAGGTTAAATTCTTGAATTTTTCATCACACATCATTCCAAATGTCACTAAACAGCTGGAAACGGGGAGATAAGCCTTTTTTGGAAGCTTTGATTAAGATTTCTGACTATTTCATCACATGTCAGCCCAGGTGTCAGAAAAGCGCTGGAAACAGGGAGATAAGCCTTTTTTGGAAGAAATGGTTAAATTCTCGAATTTTTCATCACACATCATCCCAAATGTCACTAAACAGCTGGAAACGGGGAGATAAGCCTTTTTTGGAAGCAATGGTTAACATTTTGACTTTTTCATCACATATCAGCTCCAGTGTCAGAAAAGCGCTGGAAACAGGGAGATCTGCCTTTTTTTGGAAGAAAAGGTTAAATTCTTGAATTTTTCATCACACATCATCCCAAATGTCACTAAACAGCTGGAAACGGGGAGATAAGCCTTTTTTGGAAGCATTGATTAAGATTTCTGACTTTTTCATCACATGTCAGCCCAGGTGTCAGAAAAGCGCTGGAAACAGGGAGATAAGCCTTTTTTGGAAGAAATGGTTAAATTCTCGAATTTTTCATCACACATCATCCCAAATGTCGCTAAACAGCTGGAAACGGGGAGATAAGCCTTTTTTGGAAGCAATGGTTAACATTTTGACTTTTTCATCACATATCAGCTCCAGTGTCAGAAAAGCGCTGGAAACAGGGAGATCTGCCTTTTTTTGGAAGAAAAGGTTAAATTCTTGAATTTGTCATCACACATCATCCCAAATGTCACTAAACAGCTGGAAACGGGGAGATAAGCCTTTTTTGGAAGCATTGATTAAGATTTCTGACTTTTTCATCACATGTCAGCCCAAGTGTCAGAAAAGCGCTGGAAACAGGGAGATAAGCCTTTTTTGGAAGAAATGGTTAAATTCTTGAATTTTTCATCACACATCATCCCAAATGTCACTAAACAGCTGGAAACGGGGAGATAAGCCTTTTTTGGAAGCATTGATTAAGATTTCTGACTTTTTCATCACATGTCAGTCCAAGTGTCAGAAAAGCGCTGGAAACAGGGAGATCTGCCTTTTTTTGAAGAAAAGGTTAAATTCTTGAATTTTTCATCACACATCATTCCAAATGTCACTAAACAGCTGGAAACGGGGAGATAAGCCTTTTTTGGAAGCATTGATTAAGATTTCTGACTATTTCATCACATGTCAGCCCAGGTGTCAGAAAAGCGCTGGAAACAGGGAGATAAGCCTTTTTTGGAAGAAATGGTTAAATTCTCGAATTTTTCATCACACATCATCCCAAATGTCACTAAACAGCTGGAAACGGGGAGATAAGCCTTTTTTGGAAGCAATGGTTAACATTTTGACTTTTTCATCACATATCAGCTCCAGTGTCAGAAAAGCGCTGGAAACAGGGAGATCTGCCTTTTTTTGGAAGAAAAGGTTAAATTCTTGAATTTTTCATCACACATCATCCCAAATGTCACTAAACAGCTGGAAACGGGGAGATAAGCCTTTTTTGGAAGCATTGATTAAGATTTCTGACTTTTTCATCACATGTCAGCCCAGGTGTCAGAAAAGCGCTGGAAACAGGGAGATAAGCCTTTTTTGGAAGAAATGGTTAAATTCTCGAATTTTTCATCACACATCATCCCAAATGTCGCTAAACAGCTGGAAACGGGGAGATAAGCCTTTTTTGGAAGCAATGGTTAACATTTTGACTTTTTCATCACATATCAGCTCCAGTGTCAGAAAAGCGCTGGAAACAGGGAGATCTGCCTTTTTTTGGAAGAAAAGGTTAAATTCTTGAATTTGTCATCACACATCATCCCAAATGTCACTAAACAGCTGGAAACGGGGAGATAAGCCTTTTTTGGAAGCATTGATTAAGATTTCTGACTTTTTCATCACATGTCAGCCCAAGTGTCAGAAAAGCGCTGGAAACAGGGAGATAAGCCTTTTTTGGAAGAAATGGTTAAATTCTTGAATTTTTCATCACACATCATCCCAAATGTCACTAAACAGCTGGAAACGGGGAGATAAGCCTTTTTTGGAAGCATTGATTAAGATTTCTGACTTTTTCATCACATGTCAGTCCAAGTGTCAGAAAAGCGCTGGAAACAGGGAGATCTGCCTTTTTTTGAAGAAAAGGTTAAATTCTTGAATTTTTCATCACACATCATTCCAAATGTCACTAAACAGCTGGAAACGGGGAGATAAGCCTTTTTTGGAAGCATTGATTAAGATTTCTGACTATTTCATCACATGTCAGCCCAGGTGTCAGAAAAGCGCTGGAAACAGGGAGATAAGCCTTTTTTGGAAGAAATGGTTAAATTCTCGAATTTTTCATCACACATCATCCCAAATGTCACTAAACAGCTGGAAACGGGGAGATAAGCCTTTTTTGGAAGCAATGGTTAACATTTTGACTTTTTCATCACATATCAGCTCCAGTGTCAGAAAAGCGCTGGAAACAGGGAGATCTGCCTTTTTTTGGAAGAAAAGGTTAAATTCTTGAATTTTTCATCACACATCATCCCAAATGTCACTAAACAGCTGGAAACGGGGAGATAAGCCTTTTTTGGAAGCATTGATTAAGATTTCTGACTTTTTCATCACATGTCAGCCCAGGTGTCAGAAAAGCGCTGGAAACAGGGAGATAAGCCTTTTTTGGAAGAAATGGTTAAATTCTCGAATTTTTCATCACACATCATCCCAAATGTCGCTAAACAGCTGGAAACGGGGAGATAAGCCTTTTTTGGAAGCAATGGTTAACATTTTGACTTTTTCATCACATATCAGCTCCAGTGTCAGAAAAGCGCTGGAAACAGGGAGATCTGCCTTTTTTTGGAAGAAAAGGTTAAATTCTTGAATTTGTCATCACACATCATCCCAAATGTCACTAAACAGCTGGAAACGGGGAGATAAGCCTTTTTTGGAAGCATTGATTAAGATTTCTGACTTTTTCATCACATGTCAGCCCAAGTGTCGGAAAAGCGCTGGAAACAGGGAGATAAGCCTTTTTTGGAAGAAATGGTTAAATTCTTGAATTTTTCATCACACATCATCCCAAATGTCACTAAACAGCTGGAAACGGGGAGATAAGCCTTTTTTGGAAGCATTGATTAAGATTTCTGACTTTTTCATCACATGTCAGTCCAAGTGTCAGAAAAGCGCTGGAAACAGGGAGATCTGCCTTTTTTTGAAGAAAAGGTTAAATTCTTGAATTTTTCATCACACATCATTCCAAATGTCACTAAACAGCTGGAAACGGGGAGATAAGCCTTTTTTGGAAGCATTGATTAAGATTTCTGACTATTTCATCACATGTCAGCCCAGGTGTCAGAAAAGCGCTGGAAACAGGGAGATAAGCCTTTTTTGGAAGAAATGGTTAAATTCTCGAATTTTTCATCACACATCATCCCAAATGTCACTAAACAGCTGGAAACGGGGAGATAAGCCTTTTTTGGAAGCAATGGTTAACATTTTGACTTTTTCATCACATATCAGCTCCAGTGTCAGAAAAGCGCTGGAAACAGGGAGATCTGCCTTTTTTTGGAAGAAAAGGTTAAATTCTTGAATTTTTCATCACACATCATCCCAAATGTCACTAAACAGCTGGGAACGGGGAGATAAGCCTTTTTTGGAAGCATTGATTAAGATTTCTGACTTTTTCATCACATGTCAGCCCAGATGTCAGAAAAGCGCTGGAAACAGGGAGATAAGCCTTTTTTGGAAGAAATGGTCAAATTCTCGAATTTTTCATCACACATCATCCCAAATGTCACTAAACAGCTGGAAACGGGGAGATAAGCCTTTTTTGGAAGCAATGGTTAACATTTTGACTTTTTCATCACATATCAGCTCCAGTGTCAGAAAAGCGCTGGAAACAGGGAGATCTGCCTTTTTTTGGAAGAAAAGGTTAAATTCTTGAATTTGTCATCACACATCATCCCAAATGTCACTAAACAGCTGGAAACGGGGAGATAAGCCTTTTTTGGAAGCATTGATTAAGATTTCTGACTTTTTCATCACATGTCAGCCCAAGTGTCAGAAAAGCGCTGGAAACAGGGAGATCTGCCTTTTTTTGAAGAAAAGGTTAAATTCTTGAATTTTTCATCACACATCATTCCAAATGTCACTAAACAGCTGGAAACGGGGAGATAAGCCTTTTTTGGAAGCATTGATTAAGATTTCTGACTATTTCATCACATGTCAGCCCAGGTGTCAGAAAAGCGCTGGAAACAGGGAGATAAGCCTTTTTTGGAAGAAATGGTTAAATTCTCGAATTTTTCATCACACATCATCCCAAATGTCACTAAACAGCTGGAAACGGGGAGATAAGCCTTTTTTGGAAGCAATGGTTAACATTTTGACTTTTTCATCACATATCAGCTCCAGTGTCAGAAAAGCGCTGGAAACAGGGAGATCTGCCTTTTTTTGGAAGAAAAGGTTAAATTCTTGAATTTTTCATCACACATCATCCCAAATGTCACTAAACAGCTGGAAACGGGGAGATAAGCCTTTTTTGGAAGCATTGATTAAGATTTCTGACTTTTTCATCACATGTCAGCCCAGGTGTCAGAAAAGCGCTGGAAACAGGGAGATAAGCCTTTTTTGGAAGAAATGGTTAAATTCTCGAATTTTTCATCACACATCATCCCAAATGTCGCTAAACAGCTGGAAACGGGGAGATAAGCCTTTTTTGGAAGCAATGGTTAACATTTTGATTTTTCATCACATATCAGCTCCAGTGTCAGAAAAGCGCTGGAAACAGGGAGATCTGCCTTTTTTTGGAAGAAAAGGTTAAATTCTTGAATTTTTCATCACACATCATCCCAAATGTCACTAAACAGCTGGAAACGGGGAGATAAGCCTTTTTTGGAAGCATTGATTAAGATTTCTGACTTTTTCATCACATATCAGCCCAAGTGTCAGAAAAGCGCTGGAAACAGGGAGATCTGCCTTTTTTTGGAAGAAAAGGTTAAATTCTTGAATTTTTCAACACACATCATCCCAAATGTCACTAAACAGCTGGAAACGGGGAGATAAGCCTTTTTTGGAAGCATTGATTAAGATTTCTGACATTTTCATCACATGTCAGCCCAGATGTCAGAAAAGCGCTGGAAACAGGGAGATAAGCCTTTTTTGGAAGAAATGGTTAAATTCTCGAATTTTTCATCACACATCATCCCAAATGTCACTAAACAGCTGGAAACGGGGAGATAAGCCTTTTTTGGAAGCAATGGTTAACATTTTGACTTTTTCATCACATATCAGCTCCAGTGTCAGAAAAGCGCTGGAAACAGGGAGATCTGCCTTTTTTTGGAAGAAATGGTTAAATTCTTGAATTTGTCATCACACATCATCCCAAATGTCACTAAACAGCTGGAAACGGGGAGATAAGCCTTTTTTTTGAAGCATTGATTAAGATTTCTGACTTTTTCATCACATGTCAGCCCAAGTGTCAGAAAAGCGCTGGAAACAGGGAGATAAGCCTTTTTTGGAAGAAATGGTTAAATTCTTGAATTTTTCATCACACATCATCCCAAATGTCACTAAACAGCTGGAAACGGGGAGATAAGCCTTTTTTGGAAGCAATGGTTAACATTTTGACTTTTTCATCACATATCAGCTCCAGTGTCAGAAAAGCGCTGGAAACAGGGAGATCTGCCTTTTTTTGGAAGAAAAGGTTAAATTCTTGAATTTTTCATCACACATCATCCCAAATGTCACTAAACAGCTGGAAACGGGGAGATAAGCCTTTTTTGGAAGCAACGGTTAACATTTTGACTTTTTCATCACATATCAGCTCCAGTGTCAGAAAAGCGCTGGAAACAGGGAGATCTGCCTTTTTTTGGAAGAAAAGGTTAAATTCTTGAATTTTTCATCACACATCATCCCAAATGTCACTAAACAGCTGGAAACGGGGAGATAAGCCTTATTTTTGGAAGCATTGATTAAGATTTCTGACTTTTTCATCACATGTCAGCCCAAGTGTCAGAAAAGCGCTGGAAACAGGGAGATCTGCCTTTTTTTGGAAGAAAAGGTTAAATTCTTGAATTTGTCATCACACATCATCCCAAATGTCACTAAACAGCTGGAAACGGGGAGATAAGCCTTTTTTAGAAGCATTGATTAAGATTTCTGACTTTTTCATCACATGTCAGCCCAAGTGTCAGAAAAGCGCTGGAAACAGGGAGATAAGCCTTTTTTGGAAGAAATGGTTAAATTCTTGAATTTTTCATCACACATCATCCCAAATGTCACTAAACAGCTGGAAACGGGGAGATAAGCCTTTTTTGGAAGCATTGATTAAGATTTCTGACTTTTTCATCACATGTCAGTCCAAGTGTCAGAAAAGCGCTGGAAACAGGGAGATCTGCCTTTTTTTGGAAGAAAAGGTTAAATTCTTGAATTTTTCATCACACATCATCCCAAATGTCACTAAACAGCTGGAAACGGGGAGATAAGCCTTTTTTGGAAGCATTGATTAAGATTTCTGACTTTTTCATCACATATCAGCCCAAGTGTCAGAAAAGCGCTGGAAACAGGGAGATCTGCCTTTTTTTGGAAGAAAAGGTTAAATTCTTGAATTTTTCATCACACATCATCCCAAATGTCACTTAACAGCTGGAAACGGGGAGATAAGCCTTTTTTGGAAGCAATGGTTAACATTTTGACTTTTTCATCACATATCAGCTCCAGTGTCAGAAAAGCGCTGGAAACAGGGAGATCTGCCCTTTTTTGGAAGAAAAGGTTAAATTCTTGAATTTTTCATCACACATCATCCCAAATGTCACTAAACAGCTGGAAACGGGGAGATAAGCCTTTTTTGGAAGCAATGGTTAACATTTTGACTTTTTCATCACATATCAGCTCCAGTGTCAGAAAAGCGCTGGAAACAGGGAGATCTTCCTTTTTTTGGAAGAAAAGGTTAAATTCTTGAATTTTTCATCACACATCATCCCAAATGTCACTAAACAGCTGGAAACGGGGAGATAAGCCTTTTTTGGAAGCATTGATTAAGATTTCTGACTTCTTCATCACATGTCAGCCCAGGTGTCAGAAAAGCGCTGGAAACAGGGAGATAAGCCTTTTTTGGAAGAAATGGTTAAATTCTCGAATTTTTCATCACACATCATCCCAAATGTCACTAAACAGCTGGAAACGGGGAGATAAGCCTTTTTTGGAAGCAATGGTTAACATTTTGACTTTTTCATCACATATCAGCTCCAGTGTCAGAAAAGCGCTGGAAACAGGGAGATCTGCCTTTTTTTGGAAGAAAAGGTTAAATTCTTGAATTTGTCATCACACATCATCCCAAATGTCACTAAACAGCTGGAAACGGGGAGATAAGCCTTTTTTGGAAGCATTGATTAAGATTTCTGACTTTTTCATCACATGTCAGCCCAGATGTCAGAAAAGCGCTGGAAACAGGGAGATAAGCCTTTTTTGGAAGAAATGGTCAAATTCTCGAATTTTTCATCACACATCATCCCAAATGTCACTAAACAGCTGGAAACGGGGAGATAAGCCTTTTTTGGAAGCAATGGTTAACATTTTGACTTTTTCATCACATATCAGCTCCAGTGTCAGAAAAGCGCTGGAAACAGGGAGATCTGCCTTTTTTTGGAAGAAAAGGTTAAATTCTTGAATTTGTCATCACACATCATCCCAAATGTCACTAAACAGCTGGAAACGGGGAGATAAGCCTTTTTTGGAAGCATTGATTAAGATTTCTGACTTTTTCATCACATGTCAGCCCAAGTGTCAGAAAAGCGCTGGAAACAGGGAGATAAGCCTTTTTTGGAAGAAATGGTTAAATTCTTGAATTTTTCATCACACATCATCCCAAATGTCACTAAACAGCTGGAAACGGGGAGATAAGCCTTTTTTGGAAGCATTGATTAAGATTTCTGACTTTTTCATCACATGTCAGTCCAAGTGTCAGAAAAGCGCTGGAAACAGGGAGATCTGCCTTTTTTTGAAGAAAAGGTTAAATTCTTGAATTTTTCATCACACATCATTCCAAATGTCACTAAACAGCTGGAAACGGGGAGATAAGCCTTTTTTGGAAGCATTGATTAAGATTTCTGACTTTTTCATCACATGTCAGCCCAAGTGTCAGAAAAGCGCTGGAAACAGGGAGATCTGCCTTTTTTTGGAAGAAAAGGTTAAATTCTTGAATTTTTCATCACACATCATCCCAAATGTCACTAAACAGCTGGAAACGGGGATATAAGCCTTTTTTGGAAGCAATGGTTAACATTTTGACTTTTTCATCACATATCAGCTCCAGTGTCAGAAAAGCGCTGGAAACAGGGAGATCTGCCTTTTTTTGGAAGAAAAGGTTAAATTCTTGAATTTTTCATCACACATCATCCCAAATGTCACTAAACAGCTGGAAACGGGGAGATAAGCCTTTTTTGGAAGCAATGGTTAACATTTTGACTTTTTCATCACATATCAGCTCCAGTGTCAGAAAAGCGCTGGAAACAGGGAGATAAGCCTTTTTTGGAAGAAATGGTTAAATTCTCGAATTTTTCATCACACATCATCCCAAATGTCACTAAACAGCTGGAAACGGGGAGATAAGCCTTTTTTGGAAGCAATGGTTAACATTTTGACTTTTTCATCACATATCAGCTCCAGTGTCAGAAAAGCGCTGGAAACAGGGAGATCTGCCTTTTTTTGGAAGAAAAGGTTAAATTCTTGAATTTTTCATCACACATCATCCCAAATGTCACTAAACAGCTGGAAACGGGGAGATAAGCCTTTTTTTTGGAAGCATTGATTAAGATTTCTGACTTTTTCATCACATGTCAGCCCAAGTGTCAGAAAAGCGCTGGAAACAGGGAGATCTGCCTTTTTTTGGAAGAAAAGGTTAAATTCTTGAATTTTTCATCACACATCATCCCAAATGTCACTAAACAGCTGGAAACGGGGAGATAAGCCTTTTTTAGAAGCATTGATTAAGATTTCTGACTTTTTCATCACATGTCAGCCCAAGTGTCAGAAAAGCGCTGGAAACAGGGAGATAAGCCTTTTTTGGAAGAAATGGTTAAATTCTTGAATTTTTCATCACACATCATCCCAAATGTCACTAAACAGCTGGAAACGGGGAGATAAGCCTTTTTTGGAAGCATTGATTAAGATTTCTGACTTTTTCATCACATGTCAGTCCAAGTGTCAGAAAAGCGCTGGAAACAGGGAGATCTGCCTTTTTTTGGAAGAAAAGGTTAAATTCTTGAATTTTTCATCACACATCATCCCAAATGTCACTAAACAGCTGGAAACGGGGAGATAAGCCTTTTTTGGAAGCATTGATTAAGATTTCTGACTTTTTCATCACATATCAGCCTAAGTGTCAGAAAAGCGCTGGAAACAGGGAGATCTGCCTTTTTTTGGAAGAAAAGGTTAAATTCTTGAATTTTTCATCACACATCATCCCAAATGTCACTAAACAGCTGGAAACGGGGATATAAGCCTTTTTTGGAAGCAATGGTTAACATTTTGACTTTTTCATCACATATCAGCTCCAGTGTCAGAAAAGCGCTGGAAACAGGGAGATCTGCCTTTTTTTGGAAGAAAAGGTTAAATTCTTGAATTTTTCATCACACATCATCCCAAATGTCACTAAACAGCTGGAAACGGGGAGATAAGCCTTTTTTGGAAGCAATGGTTAACATTTTGACTTTTTCATCACATATCAGCTCCAGTGTCAGAAAAGCGCTGGAAACAGGGAGATCTTCCTTTTTTTGGAAGAAAAGGTTAAATTCTTGAATTTTTCATCACACATCATCCCAAATGTCACTAAACAGCTGGAAACGGGGAGATAAGCCTTTTTTGGAAGCATTGATTAAGATTTCTGACTTCTTCATCACATGTCAGCCCAGGTGTCAGAAAAGCGCTGGAAACAGGGAGATAAGCCTTTTTTGGAAGAAATGGTTAAATTCTCGAATTTTTCATCACACATCATCCCAAATGTCACTAAACAGCTGGAAACGGGGAGATAAGCCTTTTTTGGAAGCAATGGTTAACATTTTGACTTTTTCATCACATATCAGCTCCAGTGTCAGAAAAGCGCTGGAAACAGGGAGATCTGCCTTTTTTTGGAAGAAAAGGTTAAATTCTTGAATTTGTCATCACACATCATCCCAAATGTCACTAAACAGCTGGAAACGGGGAGATAAGCCTTTTTTGGAAGCATTGATTAAGATTTCTGACTTTTTCATCACATGTCAGCCCAGATGTCAGAAAAGCGCTGGAAACAGGGAGATAAGCCTTTTTTGGAAGAAATGGTCAAATTCTCGAATTTTTCATCACACATCATCCCAAATGTCACTAAACAGCTGGAAACGGGGAGATAAGCCTTTTTTGGAAGCAATGGTTAACATTTTGACTTTTTCATCACATATCAGCTCCAGTGTCAGAAAAGCGCTGGAAACAGGGAGATCTGCCTTTTTTTGGAAGAAAAGGTTAAATTCTTGAATTTGTCATCGCACATCATCCCAAATGTCACTAAACAGCTGGAAACGGGGAGATAAGCCTTTTTTGGAAGCATTGATTAAGATTTCTGACTTTTTCATCACATGTCAGCCCAAGTGTCAGAAAAGCGCTGGAAACAGGGAGATAAGCCTTTTTTGGAAGAAATGGTTAAATTCTTGAATTTTTCATCACACATCATCCCAAATGTCACTAAACAGCTGGAAACGGGGAGATAAGCCTTTTTTGGAAGCATTGATTAAGATTTCTGACTATTTCATCACATGTCAGCCCAGGTGTCAGAAAAGCGCTGGAAACAGGGAGATAAGCCTTTTTTGGAAGAAATGGTTAAATTCTCGAATTTTTCATCACACATCATCCCAAATGTCACTAAACAGCTGGAAACGGGGAGATAAGCCTTTTTTGGAAGCAATGGTTAACATTTTGACTTTTTCATCACATATCAGCTCCAGTGTCAGAAAAGCGCTGGAAACAGGGAGATCTGCCTTTTTTTGGAAGAAAAGGTTAAATTCTTGAATTTTTCATCACACATCATCCCAAATGTCACTAAACAGCTGGAAACGGGGAGATAAGCCTTTTTTGGAAGCATTGATTAAGATTTCTGACTTTTTCATCACATGTCAGCCCAGGTGTCAGAAAAGCGCTGGAAACAGGGAGATAAGCCTTTTTTGGAAGAAATGGTTAAATTCTCGAATTTTTCATCACACATCATCCCAAATGTCGCTAAACAGCTGGAATCGGGGAGATAAGCCTTTTTTGGAAGCAATGGTTAACATTTTGACTTTTTCATCACATATCAGCTCCAGTGTCAGAAAAGCGCTGGAAACAGGGAGATCTGCCTTTTTTTGGAAGAAAAGGTTAAATTCTTGAATTTGTCATCATACATCATCCCAAATGTCACTAAACAGCTGGAAACGGGGAGATAAGCCTTTTTTGGAAGCATTGATTAAGATTTCTGACTTTTTCATCACATGTCAGCCCAGGTGTCAGAAAAGCGCTGGAAACAGGGAGATAAGCCTTTTTTGGAAGAAATGGTTAAATTCTCGAATTTTTCATCACACATCATCCCAAATGTCACTAAACAGCTGGAAACGGGGAGATAAGCCTTTTTTGGAAGCAATGGTTAACATTTTGACTTTTTCATCACATATCAGCTCCAGTGTCAGAAAAGCGCTGGAAACAGGGAGATCTGCCTTTTTTTGGAAGAAAAGGTTAAATTCTTGAATTTTTCATCACACATCATCCCAAATGTCACTAAACAGCTGGAAACGGGGAGATAAGCCTTTTTTGGAAGCATTGATTAAGATTTCTGACTTTTTCATCACATGTCAGCCCAGGTGTCAGAAAAGCGCTGGAAACAGGGAGATAAGCCTTTTTTGGAAGAAATGGTTAAATTCTCGAATTTTTCATCACACATCATCCCAAATGTCGCTAAACAGCTGGAATCGGGGAGATAAGCCTTTTTTGGAAGCAATGGTTAACATTTTGACTTTTTCATCACATATCAGCTCCAGTGTCAGAAAAGCGCTGGAAACAGGGAGATCTGCCTTTTTTTGGAAGAAAAGGTTAAATTCTTGAATTTGTCATCATACATCATCCCAAATGTCACTAAACAGCTGGAAACGGGGAGATAAGCCTTTTTTGGAAGCATTGATTAAGATTTCTGACTTTTTCATCACATGTCAGCCCAAGTGTCAGAAAAGCGCTGGAAACAGGGAGATAAGCCTTTTTTGGAAGAAATGGTTAAATTCTTGAATTTTTCATCACACATCATCCCAAATGTCACTAAACAGCTGGAAACGGGGAGATAAGCCTTTTTTGGAAGCATTGATTAAGATTTCTGACTTTTTCATCACATGTCAGTCCAAGTGTCAGAAAAGCGCTGGAAACAGGGAGATCTGCCTTTTTTTGAAGAAAAGGTTAAATTCTTGAATTTTTCATCACACATCATTCCAAATGTCACTAAACAGCTGGAAACGGGGAGATAAGCCTTTTTTGGAAGCATTGATTAAGATTTCTGACTATTTCATCACATGTCAGCCCAGGTGTCAGAAAAGCGCTGGAAACAGGGAGATAAGCCTTTTTTGGAAGAAATGGTTAAATTCTCGAATTTTTCATCACACATCATCCCAAATGTCACTAAACAGCTGGAAACGGGGAGATAAGCCTTTTTTGGAAGCAATGGTTAACATTTTGACTTTTTCATCACATATCAGCTCCAGTGTCAGAAAAGCGCTGGAAACAGGGAGATCTGCCTTTTTTTGGAAGAAAAGGTTAAATTCTTGAATTTTTCATCACACATCATCCCAAATGTCACTAAACAGCTGGAAACGGGGAGATAAGCCTTTTTTGGAAGCATTGATTAAGATTTCTGACTTTTTCATCACATGTCAGCCCAGATGTCAGAAAAGCGCTGGAAACAGGGAGATAAGCCTTTTTTGGAAGAAATGGTCAAATTCTCGAATTTTTCATCACACATCATCCCAAATGTCACTAAACAGCTGGAAACGGGGAGATAAGCCTTTTTTGGAAGCATTGATTAAGATTTCTGACTTTTTCATCACATGTCAGCCCAAGTGTCAGAAAAGCGCTGGAAACAGGGAGATAAGCCTTTTTTGGAAGAAATGGTTAAATTCTTGAATTTTTCATCACACATCATCCCAAATGTCACTAAACAGCTGGAAACGGGGAGATAAGCCTTTTTTGGAAGCATTGATTAAGATTTCTGACTTTTTCATCACATGTCAGTCCAAGTGTCAGAAAAGCGCTGGAAACAGGGAGATCTGCCTTTTTTTGAAGAAAAGGTTAAATTCTTGAATTTTTCATCACACATCATTCCAAATGTCACTAAACAGCTGGAAACGGGGAGATAAGCCTTTTTTGGAAGCATTGATTAAGATTTCTGACTATTTCATCACATGTCAGCCCAGGTGTCAGAAAAGCGCTGGAAACAGGGAGATAAGCCTTTTTTGGAAGAAATGGTTAAATTCTCGAATTTTTCATCACACATCATCCCAAATGTCACTAAACAGCTGGAAACGGGGAGATAAGCCTTTTTTGGAAGCAATGGTTAACATTTTGACTTTTTCATCACATATCAGCTCCAGTGTCAGAAAAGCGCTGGAAACAGGGAGATCTGCCTTTTTTTGGAAGAAAAGGTTAAATTCTTGAATTTTTCATCACACATCATCCCAAATGTCACTAAACAGCTGGAAACGGGGAGATAAGCCTTTTTTGGAAGCATTGATTAAGATTTCTGACTTTTTCATCACATGTCAGCCCAGGTGTCAGAAAAGCGCTGGAAACAGGGAGATAAGCCTTTTTTGGAAGAAATGGTTAAATTCTCGAATTTTTCATCACACATCATCCCAAATGTCGCTAAACAGCTGGAAACGGGGAGATAAGCCTTTTTTGGAAGCAATGGTTAACATTTTGACTTTTTCATCACATATCAGCTCCAGTGTCAGAAAAGCGCTGGAAACAGGGAGATCTGCCTTTTTTTGGAAGAAAAGGTTAAATTCTTGAATTTGTCATCACACATCATCCCAAATGTCACTAAACAGCTGGAAACGGGGAGATAAGCCTTTTTTGGAAGCATTGATTAAGATTTCTGACTTTTTCATCACATGTCAGCCCAAGTGTCAGAAAAGCGCTGGTAACAGGGAGATAAGCCTTTTTTGGAAGAAATGGTTAAATTCTTGAATTTTTCATCACACATCATCCCAAATGTCACTAAACAGCTGGAAACGGGGAGATAAGCCTTTTTTGGAAGCATTGATTAAGATTTCTGACTTTTTCATCACATATCAGCTCCAGTGTCAGAAAAGCGCTGGAAACAGGGAGATCTGCCTTTTTTTGGAAGAAAAGGTTAAATTCTTGAATTTTTCATCACACATCATCCCAAATGTCACTAATCAGCTGGAAACGGGGAGATAAGCCTTTTTTGGAAGCATTGATTAAGATTTCTGACTTTTTCATCACATGTCAGCCCAAGTGTCAGAAAAGCGCTGGAAACAGGGAGATCTGCCTTTTTTTGGAAGAAAAGGTTACATTCTTGAATTTGTCATCACACATCATCCCAAATGTCACTAAACAGCTGGAAACGGGGAGATAAGCCTTTTTTGGAAGCATTGATTAAGATTTCTGACTTTTTCATCACATGTCAGCCCAAGTGTCAGAAAAGCGCTGGAAACAGGGAGATCTGCCTTTTTTTGGAAGAAAAGGTTAAATTCTTGAATTTTTCATCACACATCATCCCAAATGTCACTAAACAGCTGGAAACGGGGAGATAAGCCTTTTTTGGAAGCAATGGTTAACATTTTGACTTTTTCATCACATATCAGCTCCAGTGTCAGAAAAGCGCTGGAAACAGGGAGATCTGCCTTTTTTTGGAAGAAAAGGTTAAATTCTTGAATTTTTCATCACACATCATCCCAAATGTCACTAATCAGCTGGAAACGGGGAGATAAGCCTTTTTTGGAAGCATTGATTAAGATTTCTGACTTTTTCATCACATGTCAGCCCAAGTGTCAGAAAAGCGCTGGAAACAGGGAGATCTGCCTTTTTTTGGAAGAAAAGGTTACATTCTTGAATTTGTCATCACACATCATCCCAAATGTCACTAAACAGCTGGAGACGGGGAGATAAGCCTTTTTTGGAAGCATTGATTAAGATTTCTGACTTTTTCATCACATGTCAGCCCAAGTGTCAGAAAAGCGCTGGAAACAGGGAGATAAGCCTTTTTTGGAAGAAATGGTTAAATTCTTGAATTTTTCATCACACATCATCCCAAATGTCACTAAACAGCTGGAAACGGGGAGATAAGCCTTTTTTGGAAGCAATGGTTAACATTTTGACTTTTTCATCACATATCAGCTCCAGTGTCAGAAAAGCGCTGGAAACAGGGAGATCTGCCTTTTTTTGGAAGAAAAGGTTAAATTCTTGAATTTTTCATCACACATCATCCCAAATGTCACTAAACAGCTGGAAACGGGGAGATAAGCCTTTTTTGGAAGCATTGATTAAGATTTCTGACTTTTTCATCACATGTCAGCCCAAGTGTCAGAAAAGCGCTGGAAACAGGGAGATAAGCCTTTTTTGGAAGAAATGGTTAAATTCTTGAATTTTTCATCACACATCATCCCAAATGTCACTAAACAGCTGGAAACGGGGAGATAAGCCTTTTTTGGAAGCATTGATTAAGATTTCTGACTTTTTCATCACATGTCAGTCCAAGTGTCAGAAAAGCACTGGAAACAGGGAGATCTGCCTTTTTTTGAAGAAAAGGTTAAATTCTTGAATTTTTCATCACACATCATTCCAAATGTCACTAAACAGCTGGAAACGGGGAGATAAGCCTTTTTTGGAAGCATTGATTAAGATTTCTGACTATTTCATCACATGTCAGCCCAGGTGTCAGAAAAGCGCTGGAAACAGGGAGATAAGCCTTTTTTGGAAGAAATGGTTAAATTCTCGAATTTTTCATCACACATCATCCCAAATGTCACTAAACAGCTGGAAACGGGGAGATAAGCCTTTTTTGGAAGCAATGGTTAACATTTTGACTTTTTCATCACATATCAGCTCCAGTGTCAGAAAAGCGCTGGAAACAGGGAGATCTGCCTTTTTTTGGAAGAAAAGGTTAAATTCTTGAATTTTTCATCACACATCATCCCAAATGTCACTAAACAGCTGGAAACGGGGAGATAAGCCTTTTTTGGAAGCATTGATTAAGATTTCTGACTTTTTCATCACATGTCAGCCCAGGTGTCAGAAAAGCGCTGGAAACAGGGAGATAAGCCTTTTTTGGAAGAAATGGTTAAATTCTCGAATTTTTCATCACACATCATCCCAAATGTCGCTAAACAGCTGGAAACGGGGAGATAAGCCTTTTTTGGAAGCAATGGTTAACATTTTGACTTTTTCATCACATATCAGCTCCAGTGTCAGAAAAGCGCTGGAAACAGGGAGATCTGCCTTTTTTTGGAAGAAAAGGTTAAATTCTTGAATTTGTCATCACACATCATCCCAAATGTCACTAAACAGCTGGAGACGGGGAGATAAGCCTTTTTTGGAAGCATTGATTAAGATTTCTGACTTTTTCATCACATGTCAGCCCAAGTGTCAGAAAAGCGCTGGAAACAGGGAGATAAGTCTTTTTTGGAAGAAATGGTTAAATTCTTGAATTTTTCATCACACATCATCCCAAATGTCACTAAACAGCTGGAAACGGGGAGATAAGCCTTTTTTGGAAGCAATGGTTAACATTTTGACTTTTTCATCACATATCAGCTCCAGTGTCAGAAAAGCGCTGGAAACAGGGAGATCTGCCTTTTTTTGGAAGAAAAGGTTAAATTCTTGAATTTTTCATCACACATCATCCCAAATGTCACTAAACAGCTGGAAACGGGGAGATAAGCCTTTTTTGGAAGCATTGATTAAGATTTCTGACTTTTTCATCACATGTCAGCCCAGGTGTCAGAAAAGCGCTGGAAACAGGGAGATAAGCCTTTTTTGGAAGAAATGGTTAAATTCTCGAATTTTTCATCACACATCATCCCAAATGTCGCTAAACAGCTGGAAACGGGGAGATAAGCCTTTTTTGGAAGCAATGGTTAACATTTTGACTTTTTCATCACATATCAGCTCCAGTGTCAGAAAAGCGCTGGAAACAGGGAGATCTGCCTTTTTTTGGAAGAAAAGGTTACATTCTTGAATTTGTCATCACACATCATCCCAAATGTCACTAAACAGCTGGAAACGGGGAGATAAGCCTTTTTTGGAAGCATTGATTAAGATTTCTGACTTTTTCATCACATGTCAGCCCAAGTGTCAGAAAAGCGCTGGAAACAGGGAGATCTGCCTTTTTTTGGAAGAAAAGGTTAAATTCTTGAATTTTTCATCACACATCATCCCAAATGTCACTAAACAGCTGGAAACGGGGAGATAAGCCTTTTTTGGAAGCAATGGTTAACATTTTGATTTTTTCATCACATATCAGCTCCAGTGTCAGAAAAGCGCTGGAAACAGGGAGATCTGCCTTTTTTTGGAAGAAAAGGTTAAATTCTTGAATTTTTCATCACACATCATCCCAAATGTCACTAAACAGCTGGAAACGGGGAGATAAGCCTTTTTTGGAAGCATTGATTAAGATTTCTGAGTTTTTCATCACATGTCAGCCCAGGTGTCAGAAAAGCGCTGGAAAAAGGGAGATAAGCCTTTTTTGGAAGAAATGGTTAAATTCTCGAATTTTTCATCACACATCATCCCAAATGTCACTAAACAGCTGGAAACGGGGAGATAAGCCTTTTTTGGAAGCAATGGTTAACATTTTGACTTTTTCATCACATATCAGCTCCAGTGTCAGAAAAGCGCTGGAAACAGGGAGATCTGCCTTTTTTTGGAAGAAAAGGTTAAATTCTTGAATTTTTCATCACACATCATCCCAAATGTCACTAATCAGCTGGAAACGGGGAGATAAGCCTTTTTTGGAAGCATTGATTAAGATTTCTGACTTTTTCATCACATGTCAGCCCAAGTGTCAGAAAAGCGCTGGAAACAGGGAGATCTGCCTTTTTTTGGAAGAAAAGGTTACATTCTTGAATTTGTCATCACACATCATCCCAAATGTCACTAAACAGCTGGAGACGGGGAGATAAGCCTTTTTTGGAAGCATTGATTAAGATTTCTGACTTTTTCATCACATGTCAGCCCAAGTGTCAGAAAAGCGCTGGAAACAGGGAGATAAGTCTTTTTTGGAAGAAATGGTTAAATTCTTGAATTTTTCATCACACATCATCCCAAATGTCACTAAACAGCTGGAAACGGGGAGATAAGCCTTTTTTGGAAGCAATGGTTAACATTTTGACTTTTTCATCACATATCAGCTCCAGTGTCAGAAAAGCGCTGGAAACAGGGAGATCTGCCTTTTTTGGAAGAAAAGGTTAAATTCTCGAATTTTTCATCACACACCATCCCAAATGTCGCTAAACAGCTGGAAACGGGGAGATAAGCCTTTTTTGGAAGCAATGGTTAACATTTTGACTTTTTCATCACATATCAGCTCCAGTGTCAGAAAAGCGCTGGAAACAGGGAGATCTGCCTTTTTTTGGAAGAAAAGGTTAAATTCTTGAATTTTTCATCACACATCATCCCAAATGTCACTAAACAGCTGGAAACGGGGAGATAAGCCTTTTTTGGAAGCATTGATTAAGATTTCTGACTTTTTCATCACATATCAGCCCAAGTGTCAGAAAAGCGCTGGAAACAGGGAGATCTGCCTTTTTTTGGAAGAAAAGGTTAAATTCTTGAATTTTTCAACACACATCATCCCAAATGTCACTAAACAGCTGGAAACGGGGAGATAAGCCTTTTTTGGAAGCATTGATTAAGATTTCTGACATTTTCATCACATGTCAGCCCAGATGTCAGAAAAGCGCTGGAAACAGGGAGATAAGCCTTTTTTGGAAGAAATGGTGAAATTCTCGAATTTTTCATCACACTTCATCCCAAATGTCACTAAACAGATGGAAACGGGGAGATAAGCCTTTTTTGGAAGCAATGGTTAACATTTTGACTTTTTCATCACATATCAGCTCCAGTGTCAGAAAAGCGCTGGAAACAGGGAGATCTGCCTTTTTTTGGAAGAAATGGTTAAATTCTTGAATTTTTCATCACACATCATCCCAAATGTCACTAAACAGCTGGAAACGGGGAGATAAGCCTTTTTTGGAAGCATTGATTAAGATTTCTGACTTTTTCATCACATGTCAGTCCAAGTGTCAGAAAAGCGCTGGAAACAGGGAGATCTGCCTTTTTTTGGAAGAAAAGGTTAAATTCTTGAATTTTTCATCACACATCATCCCAAATGTCACTAAACAGCTGGAAACGGGGAGATAAGCCTTTTTTGGAAGCATTGATTAAGATTTCTGACTTTTTCATCACATATCAGCCCAGGTGTCAGATAAGCGCTGGAAACAGGGAGATAAGCCTTTTTTGGAAGAAATGGTTAAATTCTCGAATTTTTCATCACACATCATCCCAAATGTCACTAAACAGCTGGAAACGGGGAGATAAGCCTTTTTTGGAAGCAATGGTTAACATTTTGACTTTTTCATCACATATCAGCTCCAGTGTCAGAAAAGCGCTGGAAACAGGGAGATCTGCCTTTTTTTGGAAAAAAAGGTTAAATTCTTGAATTTTTCATCACACATCATCCCAAATGTCACTAAACAGCTGGAAACGGGGAGATAAGCCTTTTTTGGAAGCATTGATTAAGATTTCTGACTTTTTCATCACATGTCAGCCCAGGTGTCAGAAAAGCGCTGGAAACAGGGAGATAAGCCTTTTTTGGAAGAAATGGTTAAATTCTCGAATTTTTCATCACACATCATCCCAAATGTCACTAAACAGCTGGAAACGGGGAGATAAGCCTTTTTTGGAAGCAATGGTTAACATTTTGACTTTTTCATCACATATCAGCTCCAGTGTCAGAAAAGCGCTGGAAACAGGGAGATCTGCCTTTTTTGGAAGAAAAGGTTAAATTCTTGAATTTGTCATCACACATCATCCCAAATGTCACTAAACAGCTGGAAACGGGGAGATAAGCCTTTTTTGGAAGCATTGATTAAGATTTCTGACATTTTCATCACATGTCAGCCCAGATGTCAGAAAAGCGCTGGAAACAGGGAGATAAGCCTTTTTTGGAAGAAATGGTGAAATTCTCGAATTTTTCATCACACTTCATCCCAAATGTCACTAAACAGATGGAAACGGGGAGATAAGCCTTTTTTGGAAGCAATGGTTAACATTTTGACTTTTTCATCACATATCAGCTCCAGTGTCAGAAAAGCGCTGGAAACAGGGAGATCTGCCTTTTTTTGGAAGAAATGGTTAAATTCTTGAATTTTTCATCACACATCATCCCAAATGTCACTAAACAGCTGGAAACGGGGAGATAAGCCTTTTTTGGAAGCATTGATTAAGATTTCTGACTTTTTCATCACATGTCAGTCCAAGTGTCAGAAAAGCGCTGGAAACAGGGAGATCTGCCTTTTTTTGGAAGAAAAGGTTAAATTCTTGAATTTTTCATCACACATCATCCCAAATGTCACTAAACAGCTGGAAACGGGGAGATAAGCCTTTTTTGGAAGCATTGATTAAGATTTCTGACTTTTTCATCACATATCAGCCCAGGTGTCAGATAAGCGCTGGAAACAGGGAGATAAGCCTTTTTTGGAAGAAATGGTTAAATTCTCGAATTTTTCATCACACATCATCCCAAATGTCACTAAACAGCTGGAAACGGGGAGATAAGCCTTTTTTGGAAGCAATGGTTAACATTTTGACTTTTTCATCACATATCAGCTCCAGTGTCAGAAAAGCGCTGGAAACAGGGAGATCTGCCTTTTTTTGGAAAAAAAGGTTAAATTCTTGAATTTTTCATCACACATCATCCCAAATGTCACTAAACAGCTGGAAACGGGGAGATAAGCCTTTTTTGGAAGCATTGATTAAGATTTCTGACTTTTTCATCACATGTCAGCCCAGGTGTCAGAAAAGCGCTGGAAACAGGGAGATAAGCCTTTTTTGGAAGAAATGGTTAAATTCTCGAATTTTTCATCACACATCATCCCAAATGTCACTAAACAGCTGGAAACGGGGAGATAAGCCTTTTTTGGAAGCAATGGTTAACATTTTGACTTTTTCATCACATATTAGCTCCAGTGTCAGAAAAGCGCTGGAAACAGGGAGATCTGCCTTTTTTTGGAAGAAAAGGTTAAATTCTTGAATTTGTCATCACACATCATCCCAAATGTCACTAAACAGCTGGAAACGGGGAGATAAGCCTTTTTTGGAAGCATTGATTAAGATTTCTGACTTTTTCATCACATGTCAGCCCAAGTGTCAGAAAAGCGCTGGAAACAGGGAGATCTGCCTTTTTTGGAAGAAATGGTTAAATTCTTGAATTTTTCATCACACATCATCCCAAATGTCACTAAACAGCTGGAAACGGGGAGATAAGCCTTTTTTTTGGAAGCATTGATTAAGATTTCTGACTTTTTCATCACATATCAGCTCCAGTGTCAGAAAAGCGCTGGAAACAGGGAGATCTGCCTTTTTTTGGAAGAAAAGGTTAAATTCTTGAATTTTTCATCACACATCATCCCAAATGTCACTAAACAGCTGGAAACGGGGAGATAAGCCTTTTTTGGAAGCATTGATTAAGATTTCTGAGTTTTTCATCACATGTCAGCCCAGGTGTCAGAAAAGCGCTGGAAAAAGGGAGATAAGCCTTTTTTGGAAGAAATGGTTAAATTCTCGAATTTTTCATCACACATCATCCCAAATGTCACTAAACAGCTGGAAACGGGGAGATAAGCCTTTTTTGGAAGCAATGGTTAACATTTTGACTTTTTCATCACATATCAGCTCCAGTGTCAGAAAAGCGCTGGAAACAGGGAGATCTGCCTTTTTTTGGAAGAAAAGGTTAAATTCTTGAATTTTTCATCACACATCATCCCAAATGTCACTAATCAGCTGGAAACGGGGAGATAAGCCTTTTTTGGAAGCATTGATTAAGATTTCTGACTTTTTCATCACATGTCAGCCCAAGTGTCAGAAAAGCGCTGGAAACAGGGAGATCTGCCTTTTTTTGGAAGAAAAGGTTAAATTCTTGAATTTTTCATCACACATCATCCCAAATGTCACTAAACAGCTGGAAACGGGGAGATAAGCCTTTTTTGGAAGCAATGGTTAACATTTTGATTTTTTCATCACATATCAGCTCCAGTGTCAGAAAAGCGCTGGAAACAGGGAGATCTGCCTTTTTTTGGAAGAAAAGGTTAAATTCTTGAATTTTTCATCACACATCATCCCAAATGTCACTAAACAGCTGGAAACGGGGAGATAAGCCTTTTTTGGAAGCATTGATTAAGATTTCTGAGTTTTTCATCACATGTCAGCCCAGGTGTCAGAAAAGCGCTGGAAAAAGGGAGATAAGCCTTTTTTGGAAGAAATGGTTAAATTCTCGAATTTTTCATCACACATCATCCCAAATGTCACTAAACAGCTGGAAACGGGGAGATAAGCCTTTTTTGGAAGCAATGGTTAACATTTTGACTTTTTCATCACATATCAGCTCCAGTGTCAGAAAAGCGCTGGAAACAGGGAGATCTGCCTTTTTTTGGAAGAAAAGGTTAAATTCTTGAATTTTTCATCACACATCATCCCAAATGTCACTAATCAGCTGGAAACGGGGAGATAAGCCTTTTTTGGAAGCATTGATTAAGATTTCTGACTTTTTCATCACATGTCAGCCCAAGTGTCAGAAAAGCGCTGGAAACAGGGAGATCTGCCTTTTTTTGGAAGAAAAGGTTACATTCTTGAATTTGTCATCACACATCATCCCAAATGTCACTAAACAGCTGGAGACGGGGAGATAAGCCTTTTTTGGAAGCATTGATTAAGATTTCTGACTTTTTCATCACATGTCAGCCCAAGTGTCAGAAAAGCGCTGGAAACAGGGAGATAAGTCTTTTTTGGAAGAAATGGTTAAATTCTTGAATTTTTCATCACACATCATCCCAAATGTCACTAAACAGCTGGAAACGGGGAGATAAGCCTTTTTTGGAAGCAATGGTTAACATTTTGACTTTTTCATCACATATCAGCTCCAGTGTCAGAAAAGCGCTGGAAACAGGGAGATCTGCCTTTTTTGGAAGAAAAGGTTAAATTCTCGAATTTTTCATCACACACCATCCCAAATGTCGCTAAACAGCTGGAAACGGGGAGATAAGCCTTTTTTGGAAGCAATGGTTAACATTTTGACTTTTTCATCACATATCAGCTCCAGTGTCAGAAAAGCGCTGGAAACAGGGAGATCTGCCTTTTTTTGGAAGAAAAGGTTAAATTCTTGAATTTTTCATCACACATCAT
The DNA here is from genome assembly GCF_963576545.1 of Limanda limanda. Taxonomy (NCBI): domain Eukaryota; kingdom Metazoa; phylum Chordata; class Actinopteri; order Pleuronectiformes; family Pleuronectidae; genus Limanda; species Limanda limanda. The sequence goes on from NC_083651.1 coordinate 26,600,001, forward strand.
CCCAAATGTCACTAAACAGCTGGAAACGGGGAGATAAGCCTTTTTTGGAAGCATTGATTAAGATTTCTGACTTTTTCATCACATATCAGCCCAAGTGTCAGAAAAGCGCTGGAAACAGGGAGATCTGCCTTTTTTTGGAAGAAAAGGTTAAATTCTTGAATTTTTCAACACACATCATCCCAAATGTCACTAAACAGCTGGAAACGGGGAGATAAGCCTTTTTTGGAAGCATTGATTAAGATTTCTGACATTTTCATCACATGTCAGCCCAGATGTCAGAAAAGCGCTGGAAACAGGGAGATAAGCCTTTTTTGGAAGAAATGGTGAAATTCTCGAATTTTTCATCACACTTCATCCCAAATGTCACTAAACAGATGGAAACGGGGAGATAAGCCTTTTTTGGAAGCAATGGTTAACATTTTGACTTTTTCATCACATATCAGCTCCAGTGTCAGAAAAGCGCTGGAAACAGGGAGATCTGCCTTTTTTTGGAAGAAATGGTTAAATTCTTGAATTTTTCATCACACATCATCCCAAATGTCACTAAACAGCTGGAAACGGGGAGATAAGCCTTTTTTGGAAGCATTGATTAAGATTTCTGACTTTTTCATCACATGTCAGTCCAAGTGTCAGAAAAGCGCTGGAAACAGGGAGATCTGCCTTTTTTTGGAAGAAAAGGTTAAATTCTTGAATTTTTCATCACACATCATCCCAAATGTCACTAAACAGCTGGAAACGGGGAGATAAGCCTTTTTTGGAAGCATTGATTAAGATTTCTGACTTTTTCATCACATATCAGCCCAGGTGTCAGATAAGCGCTGGAAACAGGGAGATAAGCCTTTTTTGGAAGAAATGGTTAAATTCTCGAATTTTTCATCACACATCATCCCAAATGTCACTAAACAGCTGGAAACGGGGAGATAAGCCTTTTTTGGAAGCAATGGTTAACATTTTGACTTTTTCATCACATATCAGCTCCAGTGTCAGAAAAGCGCTGGAAACAGGGAGATCTGCCTTTTTTTGGAAAAAAAGGTTAAATTCTTGAATTTTTCATCACACATCATCCCAAATGTCACTAAACAGCTGGAAACGGGGAGATAAGCCTTTTTTGGAAGCATTGATTAAGATTTCTGACTTTTTCATCACATGTCAGCCCAGGTGTCAGAAAAGCGCTGGAAACAGGGAGATAAGCCTTTTTTGGAAGAAATGGTTAAATTCTCGAATTTTTCATCACACATCATCCCAAATGTCACTAAACAGCTGGAAACGGGGAGATAAGCCTTTTTTGGAAGCAATGGTTAACATTTTGACTTTTTCATCACATATCAGCTCCAGTGTCAGAAAAGCGCTGGAAACAGGGAGATCTGCCTTTTTTTGGAAGAAAAGGTTAAATTCTTGAATTTGTCATCACACATCATCCCAAATGTCACTAAACAGCTGGAAACGGGGAGATAAGCCTTTTTTGGAAGCATTGATTAAGATTTCTGACATTTTCATCACATGTCAGCCCAGATGTCAGAAAAGCGCTGGAAACAGGGAGATAAGCCTTTTTTGGAAGAAATGGTGAAATTCTCGAATTTTTCATCACACTTCATCCCAAATGTCACTAAACAGATGGAAACGGGGAGATAAGCCTTTTTTGGAAGCAATGGTTAACATTTTGACTTTTTCATCACATATCAGCTCCAGTGTCAGAAAAGCGCTGGAAACAGGGAGATCTGCCTTTTTTTGGAAGAAATGGTTAAATTCTTGAATTTTTCATCACACATCATCCCAAATGTCACTAAACAGCTGGAAACGGGGAGATAAGCCTTTTTTGGAAGCATTGATTAAGATTTCTGACTTTTTCATCACATGTCAGTCCAAGTGTCAGAAAAGCGCTGGAAACAGGGAGATCTGCCTTTTTTTGGAAGAAAAGGTTAAATTCTTGAATTTTTCATCACACATCATCCCAAATGTCACTAAACAGCTGGAAACGGGGAGATAAGCCTTTTTTGGAAGCATTGATTAAGATTTCTGACTTTTTCATCACATATCAGCCCAGGTGTCAGATAAGCGCTGGAAACAGGGAGATAAGCCTTTTTTGGAAGAAATGGTTAAATTCTCGAATTTTTCATCACACATCATCCCAAATGTCACTAAACAGCTGGAAACGGGGAGATAAGCCTTTTTTGGAAGCAATGGTTAACATTTTGACTTTTTCATCACATATCAGCTCCAGTGTCAGAAAAGCGCTGGAAACAGGGAGATCTGCCTTTTTTTGGAAAAAAAGGTTAAATTCTTGAATTTTTCATCACACATCATCCCAAATGTCACTAAACAGCTGGAAACGGGGAGATAAGCCTTTTTTGGAAGCATTGATTAAGATTTCTGACTTTTTCATCACATGTCAGCCCAGGTGTCAGAAAAGCGCTGGAAACAGGGAGATAAGCCTTTTTTGGAAGAAATGGTTAAATTCTCGAATTTTTCATCACACATCATCCCAAATGTCACTAAACAGCTGGAAACGGGGAGATAAGCCTTTTTTGGAAGCAATGGTTAACATTTTGACTTTTTCATCACATATCAGCTCCAGTGTCAGAAAAGCGCTGGAAACAGGGAGATCTGCCTTTTTTTGGAAGAAAAGGTTAAATTCTTGAATTTGTCATCACACATCATCCCAAATGTCACTAAACAGCTGGAAACGGGGAGATAAGCCTTTTTTGGAAGCATTGATTAAGATTTCTGACTTTTTCATCACATGTCAGCCCAAGTGTCAGAAAAGCGCTGGAAACAGGGAGATCTGCCTTTTTTGGAAGAAATGGTTAAATTCTTGAATTTTTCATCACACATCATCCCAAATGTCACTAAACAGCTGGAAACGGGGAGATAAGCCTTTTTTTTGGAAGCATTGATTAAGATTTCTGACTTTTTCATCACATATCAGCTCCAGTGTCAGAAAAGCGCTGGAAACAGGGAGATCTGCCTTTTTTTGGAAGAAAAGGTTAAATTCTTGAATTTTTCATCACACATCATCCCAAATGTCACTAAACAGCTGGAAACGGGGAGATAAGCCTTTTTTGGAAGCATTGATTAAGATTTCTGAGTTTTTCATCACATGTCAGCCCAGGTGTCAGAAAAGCGCTGGAAAAAGGGAGATAAGCCTTTTTTGGAAGAAATGGTTAAATTCTCGAATTTTTCATCACACATCATCCCAAATGTCACTAAACAGCTGGAAACGGGGAGATAAGCCTTTTTTGGAAGCAATGGTTAACATTTTGACTTTTTCATCACATATCAGCTCCAGTGTCAGAAAAGCGCTGGAAACAGGGAGATCTGCCTTTTTTTGGAAGAAAAGGTTAAATTCTTGAATTTTTCATCACACATCATCCCAAATGTCACTAATCAGCTGGAAACGGGGAGATAAGCCTTTTTTGGAAGCATTGATTAAGATTTCTGACTTTTTCATCACATGTCAGCCCAAGTGTCAGAAAAGCGCTGGAAACAGGGAGATCTGCCTTTTTTTGGAAGAAAAGGTTACATTCTTGAATTTGTCATCACACATCATCCCAAATGTCACTAAACAGCTGGAGACGGGGAGATAAGCCTTTTTTGGAAGCATTGATTAAGATTTCTGACTTTTTCATCACATGTCAGCCCAAGTGTCAGAAAAGCGCTGGAAACAGGGAGATAAGTCTTTTTTGGAAGAAATGGTTAAATTCTTGAATTTTTCATCACACATCATCCCAAATGTCACTAAACAGCTGGAAACGGGGAGATAAGCCTTTTTTGGAAGCAATGGTTAACATTTTGACTTTTTCATCACATATCAGCTCCAGTGTCAGAAAAGCGCTGGAAACAGGGAGATCTGCCTTTTTTGGAAGAAAAGGTTAAATTCTCGAATTTTTCATCACACACCATCCCAAATGTCGCTAAACAGCTGGAAACGGGGAGATAAGCCTTTTTTGGAAGCAATGGTTAACATTTTGACTTTTTCATCACATATCAGCTCCAGTGTCAGAAAAGCGCTGGAAACAGGGAGATCTGCCTTTTTTTGGAAGAAAAGGTTAAATTCTTGAATTTTTCATCACACATCATCCCAAATGTCACTAAACAGCTGGAAACGGGGAGATAAGCCTTTTTTGGAAGCATTGATTAAGATTTCTGACTTTTTCATCACATATCAGCCCAAGTGTCAGAAAAGCGCTGGAAACAGGGAGATCTGCCTTTTTTTGGAAGAAAAGGTTAAATTCTTGAATTTTTCAACACACATCATCCCAAATGTCACTAAACAGCTGGAAACGGGGAGATAAGCCTTTTTTGGAAGCATTGATTAAGATTTCTGACATTTTCATCACATGTCAGCCCAGATGTCAGAAAAGCGCTGGAAACAGGGAGATAAGCCTTTTTTGGAAGAAATGGTGAAATTCTCGAATTTTTCATCACACTTCATCCCAAATGTCACTAAACAGATGGAAACGGGGAGATAAGCCTTTTTTGGAAGCAATGGTTAACATTTTGACTTTTTCATCACATATCAGCTCCAGTGTCAGAAAAGCGCTGGAAACAGGGAGATCTGCCTTTTTTTGGAAGAAATGGTTAAATTCTTGAATTTTTCATCACACATCATCCCAAATGTCACTAAACAGCTGGAAACGGGGAGATAAGCCTTTTTTTTGGAAGCATTGATTAAGATTTCTGACTATTTCATCACATGTCAGCCCAAGTGTCAGAAAAGCGCTGGAAACAGGGAGATAAGTCTTTTTTGGAAGAAATGGTTAAATTCTTGAATTTTTCATCACACATCATCCCAAATGTCACTAAACAGCTGGAAACGGGGAGATAAGCCTTTTTTGGAAGCAATGGTTAACATTTTGACTTTTTCATCACATATCAGCTCCAGTGTCAGAAAAGCGCTGGAAACAGGGAGATCTGCCTTTTTTTGGAAGAAAAGGTTAAATTCTTGAATTTTTCATCACACATCATCCCAAATGTCACTAAACAGCTGGAAACGGGGAGATAAGCCTTTTTTGGAAGCATTGATTAAGATTTCTGACTTTTTCATCACATGTCAGCCCAGGTGTCAGAAAAGCGCTGGAAACAGGGAGATAAGCCTTTTTTGGAAGAAATGGTTAAATTCTCGAATTTTTCATCACACATCATCCCAAATGTCGCTAAACAGCTGGAAACGGGGAGATAAGCCTTTTTTGAAAGCAATGGTTAACATTTTGACTTTTTCATCACATATCAGCTCCAGTGTCAGAAAAGCGCTGGAAACAGGGAGATCTGCCTTTTTTTGGAAGAAAAGGTTAAATTCTTGAATTTTTCATCACACATCATCCCAAATGTCACTAAACAGCTGGAAACGGGGAGATAAGCCTTTTTTGGAAGCATTGATTAAGATTTCTGACTTTTTCATCACATATCAGCCCAAGTGTCAGAAAAGCGCTGGAAACAGGGAGATCTGCCTTTTTTTGGAAGAAAAGGTTAAATTCTTGAATTTTTCAACACACATCATCCCAAATGTCACTAAACAGCTGGAAACGGGGAGATAAGCCTTTTTTGGAAGCATTGATTAAGATTTCTGACATTTTCATCACATGTCAGCCCAGATGTCAGAAAAGCGCTGGAAACAGGGAGATAAGCCTTTTTTGGAAGAAATGGTGAAATTCTCGAATTTTTCATCACACTTCATCCCAAATGTCACTAAACAGATGGAAACGGGGAGATAAGCCTTTTTTGGAAGCAATGGTTAACATTTTGACTTTTTCATCACATATCAGCTCCAGTGTCAGAAAAGCGCTGGAAACAGGGAGATCTGCCTTTTTTTGGAAGAAATGGTTAAATTCTTGAATTTTTCATCACACATCATCCCAAATGTCACTAAACAGCTGGAAACAGGGAGATAAGCCTTTTTTGGAAGCATTGATTAAGATTTCTGACTTTTTCATCACATGTCAGTCCAAGTGTCAGAAAAGCGCTGGAAACAGGGAGATCTGCCTTTTTTTGGAAGAAAAGGTTAAATTCTTGAATTTTTCATCACACATCATCCCAAATGTCACTAAACAGCTGGAAACGGGGAGATAAGCCTTTTTTGGAAGCATTGATTAAGATTTCTGACTTTTTCATCACATATCAGCCCAGGTGTCAGATAAGCGCTGGAAACAGGGAGATAAGCCTTTTTTGGAAGAAATGGTTAAATTCTCGAATTTTTCATCACACATCATCCCAAATGTCACTAAACAGCTGGAAACGGGGAGATAAGCCTTTTTTGGAAGCAATGGTTAACATTTTGACTTTTTCATCACATATCAGCTCCAGTGTCAGAAAAGCGCTGGAAACAGGGAGATCTGCCTTTTTTTGGAAAAAAAGGTTAAATTCTTGAATTTTTCATCACACATCATCCCAAATGTCACTAAACAGCTGGAAACGGGGAGATAAGCCTTTTTTGGAAGCATTGATTAAGATTTCTGACTTTTTCATCACATGTCAGCCCAGGTGTCAGAAAAGCGCTGGAAACAGGGAGATAAGCCTTTTTTGGAAGAAATGGTTAAATTCTCGAATTTTTCATCACACATCATCCCAAATGTCACTAAACAGCTGGAAACGGGGAGATAAGCCTTTTTTGGAAGCAATGGTTAACATTTTGACTTTTTCATCACATATCAGCTCCAGTGTCAGAAAAGCGCTGGAAACAGGGAGATCTGCCTTTTTTTGGAAGAAAAGGTTAAATTCTTGAATTTGTCATCACACATCATCCCAAATGTCACTAAACAGCTGGAAACGGGGAGATAAGCCTTTTTTGGAAGCATTGATTAAGATTTCTGACTTTTTCATCACATGTCAGCCCAAGTGTCAGAAAAGCGCTGGAAACAGGGAGATAAGCCTTTTTTGGAAGAAATGGTTAAATTCTTGAATTTTTCATCACACATCATCCCAAATGTCACTAAACAGCTGGAAACGGGGAGATAAGCCTTTTTTGGAAGCATTGATTAAGATTTCTGACTTTTTCATCACATGTCAGCCCAGATGTCAGAAAAGCGCTGGAAACAGGGAGATAAGCCTTTTTTGGAAGAAATGGTTAAATTCTCGAATTTTTCATCACACATCATCCCAAATGTCACTAAACAGCTGGAAACGGGGAGATAAGCCTTTTTTGGAAGCAATGGTTAACATTTTGACTTTTTCATCACATATCAGCTCCAGTGTCAGAAAAGCGCTGGAAACAGGGAGATCTGCCTTTTTTTGGAAGAAAAGGTTAAATTCTTGAATTTTTCATCACACATCATCCCAAATGTCACTAAACAGCTGGAAACGGGGAGATAAGCCTTTTTTGGAAGCAATGGTTAACATTTTGACTTTTTCATCACATATCAGCTCCAGTGTCAGAAAAGCGCTGGAAACAGGGAGATCTGCCTTTTTTTGGAAGAAAAGGTTAAATTCTTGAATTTTTCATCACACATCATCCCAAATGTCACTAAACAGCTGGAAACGGGGAGATAAGCCTTTTTTGGAAGCATTGATTAAGATTTCTGACTTCTTCATCACATGTCAGCCCAGGTGTCAGAAAAGCGCTGGAAACAGGGAGATAAGCCTTTTTTGGAAGAAATGGTTAAATTCTCGAATTTTTCATCACACATCATCCCAAATGTCACTAAACAGCTGGAAACGGGGAGATAAGCCTTTTTTGGAAGCAATGGTTAACATTTTGACTTTTTCATCACATATCAGCTCCAGTGTCAGAAAAGCGCTGGAAACAGGGAGATCTGCCTTTTTTTGGAAGAAAAGGTTAAATTCTTGAATTTGTCATCACACATCATCCCAAATGTCACTAAACAGCTGGAAACGGGGAGATAAGCCTTTTTTGGAAGCATTGATTAAGATTTCTGACTTTTTCATCACATGTCAGCCCAAGTGTCAGAAAAGCGCTGGAAACAGGGAGATAAGCCTTTTTTGGAAGAAATGGTTAAATTCTTGAATTTTTCATCACACATCATCCCAAATGTCACTAAACAGCTGGAAACGGGGAGATAAGCCTTTTTTGGAAGCAATGGTTAACATTTTGACTTTTTCATCACATATCAGCTCCAGTGTCAGAAAAGCGCTGGAAACAGGGAGATCTGCCTTTTTTTGGAAGAAAAGGTTAAATTCTTGAATTTTTCATCACACATCATCCCAAATGTCACTAAACAGCTGGAAACGGGGAGATAAGCCTTTTTTTTGGAAGCATTGATTAAGATTTCTGACTTTTTCATCACATGTCAGCCCAAGTGTCAGAAAAGCGCTGGAAACAGGGAGATCTGCCTTTTTTGGAAGAAATGGTTAAATTCTTGAATTTTTCATCACACATCATCCCAAATGTCACTAAACAGCTGGAAACGGGGAGATAAGCCTTTTTTGGAAGCATTGATTAAGATTTCTGACTTTTTCATCACATGTCAGTCCAAGTGTCAGAAAAGCGCTGGAAACAGGGAGATCTGCCTTTTTTTGGAAGAAAAGGTTAAATTCTTGAATTTTTCATCACACATCATCCCAAATGTCACTAAACAGCTGGAAACGGGGATATAAGCCTTTTTTGGAAGCAATGGTTAACATTTTGACTTTTTCATCACATATCAGCTCCAGTGTCAGAAAAGCGCTGGAAACAGGGAGATCTGCCTTTTTTTGGAAGAAAAGGTTAAATTCTTGAATTTTTCATCACACATCATCCCAAATGTCACTAAACAGCTGGAAACGGGGAGATAAGCCTTTTTTGGAAGCAATGGTTAACATTTTGACTTTTTCATCAAATATCAGCTCCAGTGTCAGAAAAGCGCTGGAAACAGGGAGATCTTCCTTTTTTTGGAAGAAAAGGTTAAATTCTTGAATTTTTCATCACACATCATCCCAAATGTCACTAAACAGCTGGAAACGGGGAGATAAGCCTTTTTTGGAAGCATTGATTAAGATTTCTGACTTCTTCATCATATGTCAGCCCAGGTGTCAGAAAAGCGCTGGAAACAGGGAGATAAGCCTTTTTTGGAAGAAATGGTTAAATTCTCGAATTTTTCATCACACATCATCCCAAATGTCACTAAACAGCTGGAAACGGGGAGATAAGCCTTTTTTGGAAGCAATGGTTAACATTTTGACTTTTTCATCACATATCAGCTCCAGTGTCAGAAAAGCGCTGGAAACAGGGAGATCTGCCTTTTTTTGGAAGAAAAGGTTAAATTCTTGAATTTGTCATCACACATCATCCCAAATGTCACTAAACAGCTGGAAACGGGGAGATAAGCCTTTTTTGGAAGCATTGATTAAGATTTCTGACTTTTTCATCACATGTCAGCCCAGATGTCAGAAAAGCGCTGGAAACAGGGAGATAAGCCTTTTTTGGAAGAAATGGTCAAATTCTCGAATTTTTCATCACACATCATCCCAAATGTCACTAAACAGCTGGAAACGGGGAGATAAGCCTTTTTTTGGAAGCATTGATTAAGATTTCTGACTTTTTCATCACATGTCAGCCCAAGTGTCAGAAAAGCGCTGGAAACAGGGAGATCTGCCTTTTTTGGAAGAAATGGTTAAATTCTTGAAATTTTCATCACACATCATCCCAAATGTCACTAAACAGCTGGAAACGGGGAGATAAGCCTTTTTTGGAAGCATTGATTAAGATTTCTGACTTTTTCATCACATGTCAGTCCAAGTGTCAGAAAAGCGCTGGAAACAGGGAGATCTGCCTTTTTTTGGAAGAAAAGGTTAAATTCTTGAATTTTTCATCACACATCATCCCAAATGTCACTAAACAGCTGGAAACGGGGATATAAGCCTTTTTTGGAAGCAATGGTTAACATTTTGACTTTTTCATCACATATCAGCTCCAGTGTCAGAAAAGCGCTGGAAACAGGGAGATCTGCCTTTTTTTGGAAGAAAAGGTTAAATTCTTGAATTTTTCATCACACATCATCCCAAATGTCACTAAACAGCTGGAAACGGGGAGATAAGCCTTTTTTGGAAGCAATGGTTAACATTTTGACTTTTTCATCACATATCAGCTCCAGTGTCAGAAAAGCGCTGGAAACAGGGAGATCTTCCTTTTTTTGGAAGAAAAGGTTAAATTCTTGAATTTTTCATCACACATCATCCCAAATGTCACTAAACAGCTGGAAACGGGGAGATAAGCCTTTTTTGGAAGCATTGATTAAGATTTCTGACTTCTTCATCACATGTCAGCCCAGGTGTCAGAAAAGCGCTGGAAACAGGGAGATAAGCCTTTTTTGGAAGAAATGGTTAAATTCTCGAATTTTTCATCACACATCATCCCAAATGTCACTAAACAGCTGGAAACGGGGAGATAAGCCTTTTTTGGAAGCAATGGTTAACATTTTGACTTTTTCATCACATATCAGCTCCAGTGTCAGAAAAGCGCTGGAAACAGGGAGATCTGCCTTTTTTTGGAAGAAAAGGTTAAATTCTTGAATTTGTCATCACACATCATCCCAAATGTCACTAAACAGCTGGAAACGGGGAGATAAGCCTTTTTTGGAAGCATTGATTAAGATTTCTGACTTTTTCATCACATGTCAGCCCAGATGTCAGAAAAGCGCTGGAAACAGGGAGATAAGCCTTTTTTGGAAGAAATGGTCAAATTCTCGAATTTTTCATCACACATCATCCCAAATGTCACTAAACAGCTGGAAACGGGGAGATAAGCCTTTTTTGGAAGCAATGGTTAACATTTTGACTTTTTCATCACATATCAGCTCCAGTGTCAGAAAAGCGCTGGAAACAGGGAGATCTGCCTTTTTTTGGAAGAAAAGGTTAAATTCTTGAATTTGTCATCACACATCATCCCAAATGTCACTAAACAGCTGGAAACGGGGAGATAAGCCTTTTTTGGAAGCATTGATTAAGATTTCTGACTTTTTCATCACATGTCAGCCCAAGTGTCAGAAAAGCGCTGGAAACAGGGAGATAAGCCTTTTTTGGAAGAAATGGTTAAATTCTTGAATTTTTCATCACACATCATCCCAAATGTCACTAAACAGCTGGAAACGGGGAGATAAGCCTTTTTTGGAAGCATTGATTAAGATTTCTGACTTTTTCATCACATGTCAGTCCAAGTGTCAGAAAAGCGCTGGAAACAGGGAGATCTGCCTTTTTTTGAAGAAAAGGTTAAATTCTTGAATTTTTCATCACACATCATTCCAAATGTCACTAAACAGCTGGAAACGGGGAGATAAGCCTTTTTTGGAAGCATTGATTAAGATTTCTGACTATTTCATCACATGTCAGCCCAGGTGTCAGAAAAGCGCTGGAAACAGGGAGATAAGCCTTTTTTGGAAGAAATGGTTAAATTCTCGAATTTTTCATCACACATCATCCCAAATGTCACTAAACAGCTGGAAACGGGGAGATAAGCCTTTTTTGGAAGCAATGGTTAACATTTTGACTTTTTCATCACATATCAGCTCCAGTGTCAGAAAAGCGCTGGAAACAGGGAGATCTGCCTTTTTTTGGAAGAAAAGGTTATATTCTTGAATTTTTCATCACACATCATCCCAAATGTCACTAAACAGCTGGAAACGGGGAGATAAGCCTTTTTTGGAAGCATTGATTAAGATTTCTGACTTTTTCATCACATGTCAGCCCAGGTGTCAGAAAAGCGCTGGAAACAGGGAGATAAGCCTTTTTTGGAAGAAATGGTTAAATTCTCGAATTTTTCATCACACATCATCCCAAATGTCACTAAACAGCTGGAAACGGGGAGATAAGCCTTTTTTGGAAGCAATGGTTAACATTTTGACTTTTTCATCACATATCAGCTCCAGTGTCAGAAAAGCGCTGGAAACAGGGAGATCTGCCTTTTTTTGGAAGAAAAGGTTAAATTCTTGAATTTTTCATCACACATCATCCCAAATGTCACTAAACAGCTGGAAACGGGGAGATAAGCCTTTTTTGGAAGCGTTGATTAAGATTTCTGACTTTTTCATCACATGTCAGCCCAGGTGTCAGAAAAGCGCTGGAAACAGGGAGATAAGCCTTTTTTGGAAGAAATGGTTAAATTCTCGAATTTTTCATCACACATCATCCCAAATGTCGCTAAACAGCTGGAAACGGGGAGATAAGCCTTTTTTGGAAGCAATGGTTAACATTTTGACTTTTTCATCACATATCAGCTCCAGTGTCAGAAAAGCGCTGGAAACAGGGAGATCTGCCTTTTTTTGGAAGAAATGGTTAAATTCTTGAATTTTTCATCACACATCATCCCAAATGTCACTAAACAGCTGGAAACGGGGAGATAAGCCTTTTTTGGAAGCATTGATTAAGATTTCTGACTTTTTCATCACATGTCAGTCCAAGTGTCAGAAAAGCGCTGGAAACAGGGAGATCTGCCTTTTTTTGGAAGAAAAGGTTAAATTCTTGAATTTTTCATCACACATCATCCCAAATGTCACTAAACAGCTGGAAACGGGGAGATAAGCCTTTTTTGGAAGCATTGATTAAGATTTCTGACTTTTTCATCACATATCAGCCCAGGTGTCAGATAAGCGCTGGAAACAGGGAGATAAGCCTTTTTTGGAAGAAATGGTTAAATTCTCGAATTTTTCATCACACATCATCCCAAATGTCACTAAACAGCTGGAAACGGGGAGATAAGCCTTTTTTGGAAGCAATGGTTAACATTTTGACTTTTTCATCACATATCAGCTCCAGTGTCAGAAAAGCGCTGGAAACAGGGAGATCTGCCTTTTTTTGGAAAAAAAGGTTAAATTCTTGAATTTTTCATCACACATCATCCCAAATGTCACTAAACAGCTGGAAACGGGGAGATAAGCCTTTTTTGGAAGCATTGATTAAGATTTCTGACTTTTTCATCACATGTCAGCCCAGGTGTCAGAAAAGCGCTGGAAACAGGGAGATAAGCCTTTTTTGGAAGAAATGGTTAAATTCTCGAATTTTTCATCACACATCATCCCAAATGTCACTAAACAGCTGGAAACGGGGAGATAAGCCTTTTTTGGAAGCAATGGTTAACATTTTGACTTTTTCATCACATATCAGCTCCAGTGTCAGAAAAGCGCTGGAAACAGGGAGATCTGCCTTTTTTTGGAAGAAAAGGTTAAATTCTTGAATTTGTCATCACACATCATCCCAAATGTCACTAAACAGCTGGAAACGGGGAGATAAGCCTTTTTTGGAAGCATTGATTAAGATTTCTGACTTTTTCATCACATGTCAGCCCAAGTGTCAGAAAAGCGCTGGAAACAGGGAGATAAGCCTTTTTTGGAAGAAATGGTTAAATTCTTGAATTTTTCATCACACATCATCCCAAATGTCACTAAACAGCTGGAAACGGGGAGATAAGCCTTTTTTGGAAGCAATGGTTAACATTTTGACTTTTTCATCACATATCAGCTCCAGTGTCAGAAAAGCGCTGGAAACAGGGAGATCTGCCTTTTTTTGGAAGAAAAGGTTAAATTCTTGAATTTTTCATCACACATCATCCCAAATGTCACTAAACAGCTGGAAACGGGGAGATAAGCCTTTTTTGGAAGCAATGGTTAACATTTTGACTTTTTCATCACATATCAGCTCCAGTGTCAGAAAAGCGCTGGAAACAGGGAGATCTGCCTTTTTTTGGAAGAAAAGGTTAAATTCTTGAATTTTTCATCACACATCATCCCAAATGTCACTAAACAGCTGGAAACGGGGAGATAAGCCTTTTTTTTGGAAGCATTGATTAAGATTTCTGACTTTTTCATCACATGTCAGCCCAAGTGTCAGAAAAGCGCTGGAAACAGGGAGATCTGCCTTTTTTGGAAGAAATGGTTAAATTCTTGAATTTTTCATCACACATCATCCCAAATGTCACTAAACAGCTGGAAACGGGGAGATAAGCCTTTTTTTTGGAAGCATTGATTAAGATTTCTGACTTTTTCATCACATATCAGCTCCAGTGTCAGAAAAGCGCTGGAAACAGGGAGATCTGCCTTTTTTTGGAAGAAAAGGTTAAATTCTTGAATTTTTCATCACACATCATCCCAAATGTCACTAAACAGCTGGAAACGGGGAGATAAGCCTTTTTTGGAAGCATTGATTAAGATTTCTGAGTTTTTCATCACATGTCAGCCCAGGTGTCAGAAAAGCGCTGGAAAAAGGGAGATAAGCCTTTTTTGGAAGAAATGGTTAAATTCTCGAATTTTTCATCACACATCATCCCAAATGTCACTAAACAGCTGGAAACGGGGAGATAAGCCTTTTTTGGAAGCAATGGTTAACATTTTGACTTTTTCATCACATATCAGCTCCAGTGTCAGAAAAGCGCTGGAAACAGGGAGATCTGCCTTTTTTTGGAAGAAAAGGTTAAATTCTTGAATTTTTCATCACACATCATCCCAAATGTCACTAATCAGCTGGAAACGGGGAGATAAGCCTTTTTTGGAAGCATTGATTAAGATTTCTGACTTTTTCATCACATGTCAGCCCAAGTGTCAGAAAAGCGCTGGAAACAGGGAGATCTGCCTTTTTTTGGAAGAAAAGGTTACATTCTTGAATTTGTCATCACACATCATCCCAAATGTCACTAAACAGCTGGAGACGGGGAGATAAGCCTTTTTTGGAAGCATTGATTAAGATTTCTGACTTTTTCATCACATGTCAGCCCAAGTGTCAGAAAAGCGCTGGAAACAGGGAGATAAGTCTTTTTTGGAAGAAATGGTTAAATTCTTGAATTTTTCATCACACATCATCCCAAATGTCACTAAACAGCTGGAAACGGGGAGATAAGCCTTTTTTGGAAGCAATGGTTAACATTTTGACTTTTTCATCACATATCAGCTCCAGTGTCAGAAAAGCGCTGGAAACAGGGAGATCTGCCTTTTTTTGGAAGAAAAGGTTAAATTCTTGAATTTTTCATCACACATCATCCCAAATGTCACTAAACAGCTGGAAACGGGGAGATAAGCCTTTTTTGGAAGCATTGATTAAGATTTCTGACTTTTTCATCACATGTCAGCCCAGGTGTCAGAAAAGCGCTGGAAACAGGGAGATAAGCCTTTTTTGGAAGAAATGGTTAAATTCTCGAATTTTTCATCACACATCATCCCAAATGTCGCTAAACAGCTGGAAACGGGGAGATAAGCCTTTTTTGAAAGCAATGGTTAACATTTTGACTTTTTCATCACATATCAGCTCCAGTGTCAGAAAAGCGCTGGAAACAGGGAGATCTGCCTTTTTTTGGAAGAAAAGGTTAAATTCTTGAATTTTTCATCACACATCATCCCAAATGTCACTAAACAGCTGGAAACGGGGAGATAAGCCTTTTTTGGAAGCATTGATTAAGATTTCTGACATTTTCATCACATGTCAGCCCAAGTGTCAGAAAAGCGCTGGAAACAGGGAGATAAGCCTTTTTTGGAAGAAATGGTGAAATTCTCGAATTTTTCATCACACTTCATCCCAAATGTCACTAAACAGATGGAAACGGGGAGATAAGCCTTTTTTGGAAGCAATGGTTAACATTTTGACTTTTTCATCACATATCAGCTCCAGTGTCAGAAAAGCGCTGGAAACAGGGAGATCTGCCTTTTTTTGGAAGAAATGGTTAAATTCTTGAATTTTTCATCACACATCATCCCAAATGTCACTAAACAGCTGGAAACGGGGAGATAAGCCTTTTTTGGAAGCATTGATTAAGATTTCTGACTTTTTCATCACATGTCAGTCCAAGTGTCAGAAAAGCGCTGGAAAGAGGGAGATCTGCCTTTTTTTGGAAGAAAAGGTTAAATTCTTGAATTTTTCATCACACATCATCCCAAATGTCACTAAACAGCTGGAAACGGGGAGATAAGCCTTTTTTGGAAGCATTGATTAAGATTTCTGACTTTTTCATCACATATCAGCCCAGGTGTCAGATAAGCGCTGGAAACAGGGAGATAAGCCTTTTTTGGAAGAAATGGTTAAATTCTCGAATTTTTCATCACACATCATCCCAAATGTCACTAAACAGCTGGAAACGGGGAGATAAGCCTTTTTTGGAAGCAATGGTTAACATTTTGACTTTTTCATCACATATCAGCTCCAGTGTCAGAAAAGCGCTGGAAACAGGGAGATCTGCCTTTTTTTGGAAAAAAAGGTTAAATTCTTGAATTTTTCATCACACATCATCCCAAATGTCACTAAACAGCTGGAAACGGGGAGATAAGCCTTTTTTGGAAGCATTGATTAAGATTTCTGACTTTTTCATCACATGTCAGCCCAGGTGTCAGAAAAGCGCTGGAAACAGGGAGATAAGCCTTTTTTGGAAGAAATGGTTAAATTCTCGAATTTTTCATCACACATCATCCCAAATGTCACTAAACAGCTGGAAACGGGGAGATAAGCCTTTTTTGGAAGCAATGGTTAACATTTTGACTTTTTCATCACATATCAGCTCCAGTGTCAGAAAAGCGCTGGAAACAGGGAGATCTGCCTTTTTTTGGAAGAAAAGGTTAAATTCTTGAATTTTTCATCACACATCATCCCAAATGTCACTAAACAGCTGGAAACGGGGAGATAAGCCTTTTTTGGAAGCATTGATTAAGATTTCTGACTTCTTCATCACATGTCAGCCCAGGTGTCAGAAAAGCGCTGGAAACAGGGAGATAAGCCTTTTTTGGAAGAAATGGTTAAATTCTCGAATTTTTCATCACACATCATCCCAAATGTCACTAAACAGCTGGAAACGGGGAGATAAGCCTTTTTTGGAAGCAATGGTTAACATTTTGACTTTTTCATCACATATCAGCTCCAGTGTCAGAAAAGCGCTGGAAACAGGGAGATCTGCCTTTTTTTGGAAGAAAAGGTTAAATTCTTGAATTTGTCATCACACATCATCCCAAATGTCACTAAACAGCTGGAAACGGGGAGATAAGCCTTTTTTGGAAGCATTGATTAAGATTTCTGACTTTTTCATCACATGTCAGCCCAAGTGTCAGAAAAGCGCTGGAAACAGGGAGATAAGCCTTTTTTGGAAGAAATGGTTAAATTCTTGAATTTTTCATCACACATCATCCCAAATGTCACTAAACAGCTGGAAACGGGGAGATAAGCCTTTTTTGGAAGCAATGGTTAACATTTTGACTTTTTCATCACATATCAGCTCCAGTGTCAGAAAAGCGCTGGAAACAGGGAGATCTGCCTTTTTTTGGAAGAAAAGGTTAAATTCTTGAATTTTTCATCACACATCATCCCAAATGTCACTAAACAGCTGGAAACGGGGAGATAAGCCTTTTTTGGAAGCATTGATTAAGATTTCTGACTTTTTCATCACATGTCAGCCCAGATGTCAGAAAAGCGCTGGAAACAGGGAGATAAGCCTTTTTTGGAAGAAATGGTTAAATTCTCGAATTTTTCATCACACATCATCCCAAATGTCACTAAACAGCTGGAAACGGGGAGATAAGCCTTTTTTGGAAGCAATGGTTAACATTTTGACTTTTTCATCACATATCAGCTCCAGTGTCAGAAAAGCGCTGGAAACAGGGAGATCTGCCTTTTTTTGGAAGAAAAGGTTAAATTCTTGAATTTTTCATCACACATCATCCCAAATGTCACTAAACAGCTGGAAACGGGGAGATAAGCCTTTTTTGGAAGCAATGGTTAACATTTTGACTTTTTCATCACATATCAGCTCCAGTGTCAGAAAAGCGCTGGAAACAGGGAGATCTGCCTTTTTTTGGAAGAAAAGGTTAAATTCTTGAATTTTTCATCACACATCATCCCAAATGTCACTAAACAGCTGGAAACGGGGAGATAAGCCTTTTTTGGAAGCATTGATTAAGATTTCTGACTTCTTCATCACATGTCAGCCCAGGTGTCAGAAAAGCGCTGGAAACAGGGAGATAAGCCTTTTTTGGAAGAAATGGTTAAATTCTCGAATTTTTCATCACACATCATCCCAAATGTCACTAAACAGCTGGAAACGGGGAGATAAGCCTTTTTTGGAAGCAATGGTTAACATTTTGACTTTTTCATCACATATCAGCTCCAGTGTCAGAAAAGCGCTGGAAACAGGGAGATCTGCCTTTTTTTGGAAGAAAAGGTTAAATTCTTGAATTTGTCATCACACATCATCCCAAATGTCACTAAACAGCTGGAAACGGGGAGATAAGCCTTTTTTGGAAGCATTGATTAAGATTTCTGACTTTTTCATCACATGTCAGCCCAAGTGTCAGAAAAGCGCTGGAAACAGGGAGATAAGCCTTTTTTGGAAGAAATGGTTAAATTCTTGAATTTTTCATCACACATCATCCCAAATGTCACTAAACAGCTGGAAACGGGGAGATAAGCCTTTTTTGGAAGCAATGGTTAACATTTTGACTTTTTCATCACATATCAGCTCCAGTGTCAGAAAAGCGCTGGAAACAGGGAGATCTGCCTTTTTTTGGAAGAAAAGGTTAAATTCTTGAATTTTTCATCACACATCATCCCAAATGTCACTAAACAGCTGGAAACGGGGAGATAAGCCTTTTTTGGAAGCAATGGTTAACATTTTGACTTTTTCATCACATATCAGCTCCAGTGTCAGAAAAGCGCTGGAAACAGGGAGATCTGCCTTTTTTTGGAAGAAAAGGTTAAATTCTTGAATTTTTCATCACACATCATCCCAAATGTCACTAAACAGCTGGAAACGGGGAGATAAGCCTTTTTTTTGGAAGCATTGATTAAGATTTCTGACTTTTTCATCACATGTCAGCCCAAGTGTCAGAAAAGCGCTGGAAACAGGGAGATCTGCCTTTTTTGGAAGAAATGGTTAAATTCTTGAATTTTTCATCACACATCATCCCAAATGTCACTAAACAGCTGGAAACGGGGAGATAAGCCTTTTTTGGAAGCATTGATTAAGATTTCTGACTTTTTCATCACATGTCAGTCCAAGTGTCAGAAAAGCGCTGGAAACAGGGAGATCTGCCTTTTTTTGGAAGAAAAGGTTAAATTCTTGAATTTTTCATCACACATCATCCCAAATGTCACTAAACAGCTGGAAACGGGGATATAAGCCTTTTTTGGAAGCAATGGTTAACATTTTGACTTTTTCATCACATATCAGCTCCAGTGTCAGAAAAGCGCTGGAAACAGGGAGATCTGCCTTTTTTTGGAAGAAAAGGTTAAATTCTTGAATTTTTCATCACACATCATCCCAAATGTCACTAAACAGCTGGAAACGGGGAGATAAGCCTTTTTTGGAAGCAATGGTTAACATTTTGACTTTTTCATCACATATCAGCTCCAGTGTCAGAAAAGCGCTGGAAACAGGGAGATCTTCCTTTTTTTGGAAGAAAAGGTTAAATTCTTGAATTTTTCATCACACATCATCCCAAATGTCACTAAACAGCTGGAAACGGGGAGATAAGCCTTTTTTGGAAGCATTGATTAAGATTTCTGACTTCTTCATCATATGTCAGCCCAGGTGTCAGAAAAGCGCTGGAAACAGGGAGATAAGCCTTTTTTGGAAGAAATGGTTAAATTCTCGAATTTTTCATCACACATCATCCCAAATGTCACTAAACAGCTGGAAACGGGGAGATAAGCCTTTTTTGGAAGCAATGGTTAACATTTTGACTTTTTCATCACATATCAGCTCCAGTGTCAGAAAAGCGCTGGAAACAGGGAGATCTGCCTTTTTTTGGAAGAAAAGGTTAAATTCTTGAATTTGTCATCACACATCATCCCAAATGTCACTAAACAGCTGGAAACGGGGAGATAAGCCTTTTTTGGAAGCATTGATTAAGATTTCTGACTTTTTCATCACATGTCAGCCCAGATGTCAGAAAAGCGCTGGAAACAGGGAGATAAGCCTTTTTTGGAAGAAATGGTCAAATTCTCGAATTTTTCATCACACATCATCCCAAATGTCACTAAACAGCTGGAAACGGGGAGATAAGCCTTTTTTTTGGAAGCATTGATTAAGATTTCTGACTTTTTCATCACATGTCAGCCCAAGTGTCAGAAAAGCGCTGGAAACAGGGAGATCTGCCTTTTTTGGAAGAAATGGTTAAATTCTTGAATTTTTCATCACACATCATCCCAAATGTCACTAAACAGCTGGAAACGGGGAGATAAGCCTTTTTTGGAAGCATTGATTAAGATTTCTGACTTTTTCATCACATGTCAGTCCAAGTGTCAGAAAAGCGCTGGAAACAGGGAGATCTGCCTTTTTTTGGAAGAAAAGGTTAAATTCTTGAATTTTTCATCACACATCATCCCAAATGTCACTAAACAGCTGGAAACGGGGATATAAGCCTTTTTTGGAAGCAATGGTTAACATTTTGACTTTTTCATCACATATCAGCTCCAGTGTCAGAAAAGCGCTGGAAACAGGGAGATCTGCCTTTTTTTGGAAGAAAAGGTTAAATTCTTGAATTTTTCATCACACATCATCCCAAATGTCACTAAACAGCTGGAAACGGGGAGATAAGCCTTTTTTGGAAGCAATGGTTAACATTTTGACTTTTTCATCACATATCAGCTCCAGTGTCAGAAAAGCGCTGGAAACAGGGAGATCTTCCTTTTTTTGGAAGAAAAGGTTAAATTCTTGAATTTTTCATCACACATCATCCCAAATGTCACTAAACAGCTGGAAACGGGGAGATAAGCCTTTTTTGGAAGCATTGATTAAGATTTCTGACTTCTTCATCACATGTCAGCCCAGGTGTCAGAAAAGCGCTGGAAACAGGGAGATAAGCCTTTTTTGGAAGAAATGGTTAAATTCTCGAATTTTTCATCACACATCATCCCAAATGTCACTAAACAGCTGGAAACGGGGAGATAAGCCTTTTTTGGAAGCAATGGTTAACATTTTGACTTTTTCATCACATATCAGCTCCAGTGTCAGAAAAGCGCTGGAAACAGGGAGATCTGCCTTTTTTTGGAAGAAAAGGTTAAATTCTTGAATTTGTCATCACACATCATCCCAAATGTCACTAAACAGCTGGAAACGGGGAGATAAGCCTTTTTTGGAAGCATTGATTAAGATTTCTGACTTTTTCATCACATGTCAGCCCAGATGTCAGAAAAGCGCTGGAAACAGGGAGATAAGCCTTTTTTGGAAGAAATGGTCAAATTCTCGAATTTTTCATCACACATCATCCCAAATGTCACTAAACAGCTGGAAACGGGGAGATAAGCCTTTTTTTTGGAAGCATTGATTAAGATTTCTGACTTTTTCATCACATGTCAGCCCAAGTGTCAGAAAAGCGCTGGAAACAGGGAGATCTGCCTTTTTTGGAAGAAATGGTTAAATTCTTGAATTTTTCATCACACATCATCCCAAATGTCACTAAACAGCTGGAAACGGGGAGATAAGCCTTTTTTGGAAGCATTGATTAAGATTTCTGACTTTTTCATCACATGTCAGTCCAAGTGTCAGAAAAGCGCTGGAAACAGGGAGATCTGCCTTTTTTTGGAAGAAAAGGTTAAATTCTTGAATTTTTCATCACACATCATCCCAAATGTCACTAAACAGCTGGAAACGGGGATATAAGCCTTTTTTGGAAGCAATGGTTAACATTTTGACTTTTTCATCACATATCAGCTCCAGTGTCAGAAAAGCGCTGGAAACAGGGAGATCTGCCTTTTTTTGGAAGAAAAGGTTAAATTCTTGAATTTTTCATCACACATCATCCCAAATGTCACTAAACAGCTGGAAACGGGGAGATAAGCCTTTTTTGGAAGCAATGGTTAACATTTTGACTTTTTCATCACATATCAGCTCCAGTGTCAGAAAAGCGCTGGAAACAGGGAGATCTTCCTTTTTTTGGAAGAAAAGGTTAAATTCTTGAATTTTTCATCACACATCATCCCAAATGTCACTAAACAGCTGGAAACGGGGAGATAAGCCTTTTTTGGAAGCATTGATTAAGATTTCTGACTTCTTCATCACATGTCAGCCCAGGTGTCAGAAAAGCGCTGGAAACAGGGAGATAAGCCTTTTTTGGAAGAAATGGTTAAATTCTCGAATTTTTCATCACACATCATCCCAAATGTCACTAAACAGCTGGAAACGGGGAGATAAGCCTTTTTTGGAAGCAATGGTTAACATTTTGACTTTTTCATCACATATCAGCTCCAGTGTCAGAAAAGCGCTGGAAACAGGGAGATCTGCCTTTTTTTGGAAGAAAAGGTTAAATTCTTGAATTTGTCATCACACATCATCCCAAATGTCACTAAACAGCTGGAAACGGGGAGATAAGCCTTTTTTGGAAGCATTGATTAAGATTTCTGACTTTTTCATCACATGTCAGCCCAGATGTCAGAAAAGCGCTGGAAACAGGGAGATAAGCCTTTTTTGGAAGAAATGGTCAAATTCTCGAATTTTTCATCACACATCATCCCAAATGTCACTAAACAGCTGGAAACGGGGAGATAAGCCTTTTTTGGAAGCAATGGTTAACATTTTGACTTTTTCATCACATATCAGCTCCAGTGTCAGAAAAGCGCTGGAAACAGGGAGATCTGCCTTTTTTTGGAAGAAAAGGTTAAATTCTTGAATTTGTCATCACACATCATCCCAAATGTCACTAAACAGCTGGAAACGGGGAGATAAGCCTTTTTTGGAAGCATTGATTAAGATTTCTGACTTTTTCATCACATGTCAGCCCAAGTGTCAGAAAAGCGCTGGAAACAGGGAGATAAGCCTTTTTTGGAAGAAATGGTTAAATTCTTGAATTTTTCATCACACATCATCCCAAATGTCACTAAACAGCTGGAAACGGGGAGATAAGCCTTTTTTGGAAGCATTGATTAAGATTTCTGACTTTTTCATCACATGTCAGTCCAAGTGTCAGAAAAGCGCTGGAAACAGGGAGATCTGCCTTTTTTTGAAGAAAAGGTTAAATTCTTGAATTTTTCATCACACATCATTCCAAATGTCACTAAACAGCTGGAAACGGGGAGATAAGCCTTTTTTGGAAGCATTGATTAAGATTTCTGACTATTTCATCACATGTCAGCCCAGGTGTCAGAAAAGCGCTGGAAACAGGGAGATAAGCCTTTTTTGGAAGAAATGGTTAAATTCTCGAATTTTTCATCACACATCATCCCAAATGTCACTAAACAGCTGGAAACGGGGAGATAAGCCTTTTTTGGAAGCAATGGTTAACATTTTGACTTTTTCATCACATATCAGCTCCAGTGTCAGAAAAGCGCTGGAAACAGGGAGATCTGCCTTTTTTTGGAAGAAAAGGTTATATTCTTGAATTTTTCATCACACATCATCCCAAATGTCACTAAACAGCTGGAAACGGGGAGATAAGCCTTTTTTGGAAGCATTGATTAAGATTTCTGACTTTTTCATCACATGTCAGCCCAGGTGTCAGAAAAGCGCTGGAAACAGGGAGATAAGCCTTTTTTGGAAGAAATGGTTAAATTCTCGAATTTTTCATCACACATCATCCCAAATGTCACTAAACAGCTGGAAACGGGGAGATAAGCCTTTTTTGGAAGCAATGGTTAACATTTTGACTTTTTCATCACATATCAGCTCCAGTGTCAGAAAAGCGCTGGAAACAGGGAGATCTGCCTTTTTTTGGAAGAAAAGGTTAAATTCTTGAATTTTTCATCACACATCATCCCAAATGTCACTAAACAGCTGGAAACGGGGAGATAAGCCTTTTTTGGAAGCGTTGATTAAGATTTCTGACTTTTTCATCACATGTCAGCCCAGGTGTCAGAAAAGCGCTGGAAACAGGGAGATAAGCCTTTTTTGGAAGAAATGGTTAAATTCTCGAATTTTTCATCACACATCATCCCAAATGTCGCTAAACAGCTGGAAACGGGGAGATAAGCCTTTTTTGGAAGCAATGGTTAACATTTTGACTTTTTCATCACATATCAGCTCCAGTGTCAGAAAAGCGCTGGAAACAGGGAGATCTGCCTTTTTTTGGAAGAAAAGGTTAAATTCTTGAATTTGTCATCACACATCATCCCAAATGTCACTAAACAGCTGGAAACGGGGAGATAAGCCTTTTTTGGAAGCATTGATTAAGATTTCTGACTTTTTCATCACATGTCAGCCCAAGTGTCAGAAAAGCGCTGGAAACAGGGAGATAAGCCTTTTTTGGAAGAAATGGTTAAATTCTTGAATTTTCATCACACATCATCCCAAATGTCACTAAACAGCTGGAAACGGGGAGATAAGCCTTTTTTGGAAGCATTGATTAAGATTTCTGACTTTTTCATCACATGTCAGTCCAAGTGTCAGAAAAGCGCTGGAAACAGGGAGATCTGCCTTTTTTTGAAGAAAAGGTTAAATTCTTGAATTTTTCATCACACATCATCCCAAATGTCACTAAACAGCTGGAAACGGGGAGATAAGCCTTTTTTGGAAGCATTGATTAAGATTTCTGACTTTTTCATCACATGTCAGCCCAGATGTCAGAAAAGCGCTGGAAACAGGGAGATAAGCCTTTTTTGGAAGAAATGGTCAAATTCTCGAATTTTTCATCACACATCATCCCAAATGTCACTAAACAGCTGGAAACGGGGAGATAAGCCTTTTTTGGAAGCAATGGTTAACATTTTGACTTTTTCATCACATATCAGCTCCAGTGTCAGAAAAGCGCTGGAAACAGGGAGATCTGCCTTTTTTTGGAAGAAAAGGTTAAATTCTTGAATTTGTCATCACACATCATCCCAAATGTCACTAAACAGCTGGAAACGGGGAGATAAGCCTTTTTTGGAAGCATTGATTAAGATTTCTGACTTTTTCATCACATGTCAGCCCAAGTGTCAGAAAAGCGCTGGAAACAGGGAGATAAGCCTTTTTTGGAAGAAATGGTTAAATTCTTGAATTTTTCATCACACATCATCCCAAATGTCACTAAACAGCTGGAAACGGGGAGATAAGCCTTTTTTGGAAGCATTGATTAAGATTTCTGACTTTTTCATCACATGTCAGTCCAAGTGTCAGAAAAGCGCTGGAAACAGGGAGATCTGCCTTTTTTTGAAGAAAAGGTTAAATTCTTGAATTTTTCATCACACATCATTCCAAATGTCACTAAACAGCTGGAAACGGGGAGATAAGCCTTTTTTGGAAGCATTGATTAAGATTTCTGACTATTTCATCACATGTCAGCCCAGGTGTCAGAAAAGCGCTGGAAACAGGGAGATAAGCCTTTTTTGGAAGAAATGGTTAAATTCTCGAATTTTTCATCACACATCATCCCAAATGTCACTAAACAGCTGGAAACGGGGAGATAAGCCTTTTTTGGAAGCAATGGTTAACATTTTGACTTTTTCATCACATATCAGCTCCAGTGTCAGAAAAGCGCTGGAAACAGGGAGATCTGCCTTTTTTTGGAAGAAAAGGTTAAATTCTTGAATTTTTCATCACACATCATCCCAAATGTCACTAAACAGCTGGAAACGGGGAGATAAGCCTTTTTTGGAAGCATTGATTAAGATTTCTGACTTTTTCATCACATGTCAGCCCAGGTGTCAGAAAAGCGCTGGAAACAGGGAGATAAGCCTTTTTTGGAAGAAATGGTTAAATTCTCGAATTTTTCATCACACATCATCCCAAATGTCGCTAAACAGCTGGAAACGGGGAGATAAGCCTTTTTTGGAAGCAATGGTTAACATTTTGACTTTTTCATCACATATCAGCTCCAGTGTCAGAAAAGCGCTGGAAACAGGGAGATCTGCCTTTTTTTGGAAGAAAAGGTTAAATTCTTGAATTTGTCATCACACATCATCCCAAATGTCACTAAACAGCTGGAAACGGGGAGATAAGCCTTTTTTGGAAGCATTGATTAAGATTTCTGACTTTTTCATCACATGTCAGCCCAAGTGTCAGAAAAGCGCTGGAAACAGGGAGATAAGCCTTTTTTGGAAGAAATGGTTAAATTCTTGAATTTTTCATCACACATCATCCCAAATGTCACTAAACAGCTGGAAACGGGGAGATAAGCCTTTTTTGGAAGCATTGATTAAGATTTCTGACTTTTTCATCACATGTCAGTCCAAGTGTCAGAAAAGCGCTGGAAACAGGGAGATCTGCCTTTTTTTGAAGAAAAGGTTAAATTCTTGAATTTTTCATCACACATCATTCCAAATGTCACTAAACAGCTGGAAACGGGGAGATAAGCCTTTTTTGGAAGCATTGATTAAGATTTCTGACTATTTCATCACATGTCAGCCCAGATGTCAGAAAAGCGCTGGAAACAGGGAGATAAGCCTTTTTTGGAAGAAATGGTCAAATTCTCGAATTTTTCATCACACATCATCCCAAATGTCACTAAACAGCTGGAAACGGGGAGATAAGCCTTTTTTGGAAGCATTGATTAAGATTTCTGACTTTTTCATCACATGTCAGCCCAAGTGTCAGAAAAGCGCTGGAAACAGGGAGATAAGCCTTTTTTGGAAGAAATGGTTAAATTCTTGAATTTTTCATCACACATCATCCCAAATGTCACTAAACAGCTGGAAACGGGGAGATAAGCCTTTTTTGGAAGCATTGATTAAGATTTCTGACTTTTTCATCACATGTCAGTCCAAGTGTCAGAAAAGCGCTGGAAACAGGGAGATCTGCCTTTTTTTGAAGAAAAGGTTAAATTCTTGAATTTTTCATCACACATCATTCCAAATGTCACTAAACAGCTGGAAACGGGGAGATAAGCCTTTTTTGGAAGCATTGATTAAGATTTCTGACTATTTCATCACATGTCAGCCCAGGTGTCAGAAAAGCGCTGGAAACAGGGAGATAAGCCTTTTTTGGAAGAAATGGTTAAATTCTCGAATTTTTCATCACACATCATCCCAAATGTCACTAAACAGCTGGAAACGGGGAGATAAGCCTTTTTTGGAAGCAATGGTTAACATTTTGACTTTTTCATCACATATCAGCTCCAGTGTCAGAAAAGCGCTGGAAACAGGGAGATCTGCCTTTTTTTGGAAGAAAAGGTTAAATTCTTGAATTTTTCATCACACATCATCCCAAATGTCACTAAACAGCTGGAAACGGGGAGATAAGCCTTTTTTGGAAGCGTTGATTAAGATTTCTGACTTTTTCATCACATGTCAGCCCAGGTGTCAGAAAAGCGCTGGAAACAGGGAGATAAGCCTTTTTTGGAAGAAATGGTTAAATTCTCGAATTTTTCATCACACATCATCCCAAATGTCGCTAAACAGCTGGAAACGGGGAGATAAGCCTTTTTTGGAAGCAATGGTTAACATTTTGACTTTTTCATCACATATCAGCTCCAGTGTCAGAAAAGCGCTGGAAACAGGGAGATCTGCCTTTTTTTGGAAGAAAAGGTTAAATTCTTGAATTTGTCATCACACATCATCCCAAATGTCACTAAACAGCTGGAAACGGGGAGATAAGCCTTTTTTGGAAGCATTGATTAAGATTTCTGACTTTTTCATCACATGTCAGCCCAAGTGTCAGAAAAGCGCTGGAAACAGGGAGATAAGCCTTTTTTGGAAGAAATGGTTAAATTCTTGAATTTTTCATCACACATCATCCCAAATGTCACTAAACAGCTGGAAACGGGGAGATAAGCCTTTTTTGGAAGCATTGATTAAGATTTCTGACTTTTTCATCACATGTCAGTCCAAGTGTCAGAAAAGCGCTGGAAACAGGGAGATCTGCCTTTTTTTGAAGAAAAGGTTAAATTCTTGAATTTTTCATCACACATCATTCCAAATGTCACTAAACAGCTGGAAACGGGGAGATAAGCCTTTTTTGGAAGCATTGATTAAGATTTCTGACTTTTTCATCACATGTCAGCCCAGGTGTCAGAAAAGCGCTGGAAACAGGGAGATAAGCCTTTTTTGGAAGAAATGGTTAAATTCTCGAATTTTTCATCACACATCATCCCAAATGTCGCTAAACAGCTGGAAACGGGGAGATAAGCCTTTTTTGGAAGCAATGGTTAACATTTTGACTTTTTCATCACATATCAGCTCCAGTGTCAGAAAAGCGCTGGAAACAGGGAGATCTGCCTTTTTTTGGAAGAAAAGGTTAAATTCTTGAATTTGTCATCACACATCATCCCAAATGTCACTAAACAGCTGGAAACGGGGAGATAAGCCTTTTTTGGAAGCATTGATTAAGATTTCTGACTTTTTCATCACATGTCAGCCCAAGTGTCAGAAAAGCGCTGGAAACAGGGAGATAAGCCTTTTTTGGAAGAAATGGTTAAATTCTTGAATTTTTCATCACACATCATCCCAAATGTCACTAAACAGCTGGAAACGGGGAGATAAGCCTTTTTTGGAAGCATTGATTAAGATTTCTGACTTTTTCATCACATGTCAGTCCAAGTGTCAGAAAAGCGCTGGAAACAGGGAGATCTGCCTTTTTTTGAAGAAAAGGTTAAATTCTTGAATTTTTCATCACACATCATTCCAAATGTCACTAAACAGCTGGAAACGGGGAGATAAGCCTTTTTTGGAAGCATTGATTAAGATTTCTGACTATTTCATCACATGTCAGCCCAGATGTCAGAAAAGCGCTGGAAACAGGGAGATAAGCCTTTTTTGGAAGAAATGGTCAAATTCTCGAATTTTTCATCACACATCATCCCAAATGTCACTAAACAGCTGGAAACGGGGAGATAAGCCTTTTTTGGAAGCATTGATTAAGATTTCTGACTTTTTCATCACATGTCAGCCCAAGTGTCAGAAAAGCGCTGGAAACAGGGAGATAAGCCTTTTTTGGAAGAAATGGTTAAATTCTTGAATTTTTCATCACACATCATCCCAAATGTCACTAAACAGCTGGAAACGGGGAGATAAGCCTTTTTTGGAAGCATTGATTAAGATTTCTGACTTTTTCATCACATGTCAGTCCAAGTGTCAGAAAAGCGCTGGAAACAGGGAGATCTGCCTTTTTTTGAAGAAAAGGTTAAATTCTTGAATTTTTCATCACACATCATTCCAAATGTCACTAAACAGCTGGAAACGGGGAGATAAGCCTTTTTTGGAAGCATTGATTAAGATTTCTGACTATTTCATCACATGTCAGCCCAGGTGTCAGAAAAGCGCTGGAAACAGGGAGATAAGCCTTTTTTGGAAGAAATGGTTAAATTCTCGAATTTTTCATCACACATCATCCCAAATGTCACTAAACAGCTGGAAACGGGGAGATAAGCCTTTTTTGGAAGCAATGGTTAACATTTTGACTTTTTCATCACATATCAGCTCCAGTGTCAGAAAAGCGCTGGAAACAGGGAGATCTGCCTTTTTTTGGAAGAAAAGGTTAAATTCTTGAATTTTTCATCACACATCATCCCAAATGTCACTAAACAGCTGGAAACGGGGAGATAAGCCTTTTTTGGAAGCGTTGATTAAGATTTCTGACTTTTTCATCACATGTCAGCCCAGGTGTCAGAAAAGCGCTGGAAACAGGGAGATAAGCCTTTTTTGGAAGAAATGGTTAAATTCTCGAATTTTTCATCACACATCATCCCAAATGTCGCTAAACAGCTGGAAACGGGGAGATAAGCCTTTTTTGGAAGCAATGGTTAACATTTTGACTTTTTCATCACATATCAGCTCCAGTGTCAGAAAAGCGCTGGAAACAGGGAGATCTGCCTTTTTTTGGAAGAAAAGGTTAAATTCTTGAATTTGTCATCACACATCATCCCAAATGTCACTAAACAGCTGGAAACGGGGAGATAAGCCTTTTTTGGAAGCATTGATTAAGATTTCTGACTTTTTCATCACATGTCAGCCCAAGTGTCAGAAAAGCGCTGGAAACAGGGAGATAAGCCTTTTTTGGAAGAAATGGTTAAATTCTTGAATTTTTCATCACACATCATCCCAAATGTCACTAAACAGCTGGAAACGGGGAGATAAGCCTTTTTTGGAAGCATTGATTAAGATTTCTGACTTTTTCATCACATGTCAGTCCAAGTGTCAGAAAAGCGCTGGAAACAGGGAGATCTGCCTTTTTTTGAAGAAAAGGTTAAATTCTTGAATTTTTCATCACACATCATTCCAAATGTCACTAAACAGCTGGAAACGGGGAGATAAGCCTTTTTTGGAAGCATTGATTAAGATTTCTGACTATTTCATCACATGTCAGCCCAGGTGTCAGAAAAGCGCTGGAAACAGGGAGATAAGCCTTTTTTGGAAGAAATGGTTAAATTCTCGAATTTTTCATCACACATCATCCCAAATGTCACTAAACAGCTGGAAACGGGGAGATAAGCCTTTTTTGGAAGCAATGGTTAACATTTTGACTTTTTCATCACATATCAGCTCCAGTGTCAGAAAAGCGCTGGAAACAGGGAGATCTGCCTTTTTTTGGAAGAAAAGGTTAAATTCTTGAATTTTTCATCACACATCATCCCAAATGTCACTAAACAGCTGGAAACGGGGAGATAAGCCTTTTTTGGAAGCGTTGATTAAGATTTCTGACTTTTTCATCACATGTCAGCCCAGGTGTCAGAAAAGCGCTGGAAACAGGGAGATAAGCCTTTTTTGGAAGAAATGGTTAAATTCTCGAATTTTTCATCACACATCATCCCAAATGTCGCTAAACAGCTGGAAACGGGGAGATAAGCCTTTTTTGGAAGCAATGGTTAACATTTTGACTTTTTCATCACATATCAGCTCCAGTGTCAGAAAAGCGCTGGAAACAGGGAGATCTGCCTTTTTTTGGAAGAAAAGGTTAAATTCTTGAATTTGTCATCACACATCATCCCAAATGTCACTAAACAGCTGGAAACGGGGAGATAAGCCTTTTTTGGAAGCATTGATTAAGATTTCTGACTTTTTCATCACATGTCAGCCCAAGTGTCAGAAAAGCGCTGGAAACAGGGAGATAAGCCTTTTTTGGAAGAAATGGTTAAATTCTTGAATTTTTCATCACACATCATCCCAAATGTCACTAAACAGCTGGAAACGGGGAGATAAGCCTTTTTTGGAAGCATTGATTAAGATTTCTGACTTTTTCATCACATGTCAGTCCAAGTGTCAGAAAAGCGCTGGAAACAGGGAGATCTGCCTTTTTTTGAAGAAAAGGTTAAATTCTTGAATTTTTCATCACACATCATTCCAAATGTCACTAAACAGCTGGAAACGGGGAGATAAGCCTTTTTTGGAAGCATTGATTAAGATTTCTGACTATTTCATCACATGTCAGCCCAGGTGTCAGAAAAGCGTTGGAAACAGGGAGATAAGCCTTTTTTGGAAGAAATGGTTAAATTCTCGAATTTTTCATCACACATCATCCCAAATGTCACTAAACAGCTGGAAACGGGGAGATAAGCCTTTTTTGGAAGCAATGGTTAACATTTTGACTTTTTCATCACATATCAGCTCCAGTGTCAGAAAAGCGCTGGAAACAGGGAGATCTGCCTTTTTTTGGAAGAAAAGGTTAAATTCTTGAATTTTTCATCACACATCATCCCAAATGTCACTAAACAGCTGGAAACGGGGAGATAAGCCTTTTTTGGAAGCATTGATTAAGATTTCTGACTTTTTCATCACATGTCAGCCCAGATGTCAGAAAAGCGCTGGAAACAGGGAGATAAGCCTTTTTTGGAAGAAATGGTCAAATTCTCGAATTTTTCATCACACATCATCCCAAATGTCACTAAACAGCTGGAAACGGGGAGATAAGCCTTTTTTGGAAGCAATGGTTAACATTTTGACTTTTTCATCACATATCAGCTCCAGTGTCAGAAAAGCGCTGGAAACAGGGAGATCTGCCTTTTTTTGGAAGAAAAGGTTAAATTCTTGAATTTGTCATCACACATCATCCCAAATGTCACTAAACAGCTGGAAACGGGGAGATAAGCCTTTTTTGGAAGCATTGATTAAGATTTCTGACTTTTTCATCACATGTCAGCCCAAGTGTCAGAAAAGCGCTGGAAACAGGGAGATAAGCCTTTTTTGGAAGAAATGGTTAAATTCTTGAATTTTTCATCACACATCATCCCAAATGTCACTAAACAGCTGGAAACGGGGAGATAAGCCTTTTTTGGAAGCATTGATTAAGATTTCTGACTTTTTCATCACATGTCAGTCCAAGTGTCAGAAAAGCGCTGGAAACAGGGAGATCTGCCTTTTTTTGAAGAAAAGGTTAAATTCTTGAATTTTTCATCACACATCATTCCAAATGTCACTAAACAGCTGGAAACGGGGAGATAAGCCTTTTTTGGAAGCATTGATTAAGATTTCTGACTATTTCATCACATGTCAGCCCAGGTGTCAGAAAAGCGCTGGAAACAGGGAGATAAGCCTTTTTTGGAAGAAATGGTTAAATTCTCGAATTTTTCATCACACATCATCCCAAATGTCACTAAACAGCTGGAAACGGGGAGATAAGCCTTTTTTGGAAGCAATGGTTAACATTTTGACTTTTTCATCACATATCAGCTCCAGTGTCAGAAAAGCGCTGGAAACAGGGAGATCTGCCTTTTTTTGGAAGAAAAGGTTAAATTCTTGAATTTTTCATCACACATCATCCCAAATGTCACTAAACAGCTGGAAACGGGGAGATAAGCCTTTTTTGGAAGCATTGATTAAGATTTCTGACTTTTTCATCACATGTCAGCCCAGGTGTCAGAAAAGCGCTGGAAACAGGGAGATAAGCCTTTTTTGGAAGAAATGGTTAAATTCTTGAATTTTTCATCACACATCATCCCAAATGTCACTAAACAGCTGGAAACGGGGAGATAAGCCTTTTTTGGAAGCATTGATTAAGATTTCTGACTTTTTCATCACATGTCAGTCCAAGTGTCAGAAAAGCGCTGGAAACAGGGAGATCTGCCTTTTTTTGAAGAAAAGGTTAAATTCTTGAATTTTTCATCACACATCATTCCAAATGTCACTAAACAGCTGGAAACGGGGAGATAAGCCTTTTTTGGAAGCATTGATTAAGATTTCTGACTATTTCATCACATGTCAGCCCAGGTGTCAGAAAAGCGCTGGAAACAGGGAGATAAGCCTTTTTTGGAAGAAATGGTTAAATTCTCGAATTTTTCATCACACATCATCCCAAATGTCACTAAACAGCTGGAAACGGGGAGATAAGCCTTTTTTGGAAGCAATGGTTAACATTTTGACTTTTTCATCACATATCAGCTCCAGTGTCAGAAAAGCGCTGGAAACAGGGAGATCTGCCTTTTTTTGGAAGAAAAGGTTAAATTCTTGAATTTTTCATCACACATCATCCCAAATGTCACTAAACAGCTGGAAACGGGGAGATAAGCCTTTTTTGGAAGCATTGATTAAGATTTCTGACTTTTTCATCACATGTCAGCCCAAGTGTCAGAAAAGCGCTGGAAACAGGGAGATAAGCCTTTTTTGGAAGAAATGGTTAAATTCTTGAATTTTTCATCACACATCATCCCAAATGTCACTAAACAGCTGGAAACGGGGAGATAAGCCTTTTTTGGAAGCATTGATTAAGATTTCTGACTTTTTCATCACATGTCAGTCCAAGTGTCAGAAAAGCGCTGGAAACAGGGAGATCTGCCTTTTTTTGAAGAAAAGGTTAAATTCTTGAATTTTTCATCACACATCATTCCAAATGTCACTAAACAGCTGGAAACGGGGAGATAAGCCTTTTTTGGAAGCATTGATTAAGATTTCTGACTATTTCATCACATGTCAGCCCAGGTGTCAGAAAAGCGCTGGAAACAGGGAGATAAGCCTTTTTTGGAAGAAATGGTTAAATTCTCGAATTTTTCATCACACATCATCCCAAATGTCACTAAACAGCTGGAAACGGGGAGATAAGCCTTTTTTGGAAGCAATGGTTAACATTTTGACTTTTTCATCACATATCAGCTCCAGTGTCAGAAAAGCGCTGGAAACAGGGAGATCTGCCTTTTTTTGGAAGAAAAGGTTAAATTCTTGAATTTTTCATCACACATCATCCCAAATGTCACTAAACAGCTGGGAACGGGGAGATAAGCCTTTTTTGGAAGCATTGATTAAGATTTCTGACTTTTTCATCACATGTCAGCCCAGATGTCAGAAAAGCGCTGGAAACAGGGAGATAAGCCTTTTTTGGAAGAAATGGTCAAATTCTCGAATTTTTCATCACACATCATCCCAAATGTCACTAAACAGCTGGAAACGGGGAGATAAGCCTTTTTTGGAAGCAATGGTTAACATTTTGACTTTTTCATCACATATCAGCTCCAGTGTCAGAAAAGCGCTGGAAACAGGGAGATCTGCCTTTTTTTGGAAGAAAAGGTTAAATTCTTGAATTTGTCATCACACATCATCCCAAATGTCACTAAACAGCTGGAAACGGGGAGATAAGCCTTTTTTGGAAGCATTGATTAAGATTTCTGACTTTTTCATCACATGTCAGCCCAAGTGTCAGAAAAGCGCTGGAAACAGGGAGATAAGCCTTTTTTGGAAGAAATGGTTAAATTCTTGAATTTTTCATCACACATCATCCCAAATGTCACTAAACAGCTGGAAACGGGGAGATAAGCCTTTTTTGGAAGCATTGATTAAGATTTCTGACTTTTTCATCACATGTCAGTCCAAGTGTCAGAAAAGCGCTGGAAACAGGGAGATCTGCCTTTTTTTGAAGAAAAGGTTAAATTCTTGAATTTTTCATCACACATCATTCCAAATGTCACTAAACAGCTGGAAACGGGGAGATAAGCCTTTTTTGGAAGCATTGATTAAGATTTCTGACTATTTCATCACATGTCAGCCCAGGTGTCAGAAAAGCGCTGGAAACAGGGAGATAAGCCTTTTTTGGAAGAAATGGTTAAATTCTCGAATTTTTCATCACACATCATCCCAAATGTCACTAAACAGCTGGAAACGGGGAGATAAGCCTTTTTTGGAAGCAATGGTTAACATTTTGACTTTTTCATCACATATCAGCTCCAGTGTCAGAAAAGCGCTGGAAACAGGGAGATCTGCCTTTTTTTGGAAGAAAAGGTTAAATTCTTGAATTTTTCATCACACATCATCCCAAATGTCACTAAACAGCTGGAAACGGGGAGATAAGCCTTTTTTGGAAGCATTGATTAAGATTTCTGACTTTTTCATCACATGTCAGCCCAGGTGTCAGAAAAGCGCTGGAAACAGGGAGATAAGCCTTTTTTGGAAGAAATGGTTAAATTCTCGAATTTTTCATCACACATCATCCCAAATGTCGCTAAACAGCTGGAAACGGGGAGATAAGCCTTTTTTGGAAGCAATGGTTAACATTTTGACTTTTCATCACATATCAGCTCCAGTGTCAGAAAAGCGCTGGAAACAGGGAGATCTGCCTTTTTTTGGAAGAAAAGGTTAAATTCTTGAATTTTTCATCACACATCATCCCAAATGTCACTAAACAGCTGGAAACGGGGAGATAAGCCTTTTTTGGAAGCATTGATTAAGATTTCTGACTTTTTCATCACATATCAGCCCAAGTGTCAGAAAAGCGCTGGAAACAGGGAGATCTGCCTTTTTTTGGAAGAAAAGGTTAAATTCTTGAATTTTTCAACACACATCATCCCAAATGTCACTAAACAGCTGGAAACGGGGAGATAAGCCTTTTTTGGAAGCATTGATTAAGATTTCTGACATTTTCATCACATGTCAGCCCAGATGTCAGAAAAGCGCTGGAAACAGGGAGATAAGCCTTTTTTGGAAGAAATGGTTAAATTCTCGAATTTTTCATCACACATCATCCCAAATGTCACTAAACAGCTGGAAACGGGGAGATAAGCCTTTTTTGGAAGCATTGATTAAGATTTCTGACTATTTCATCACATGTCAGCCCAGGTGTCAGAAAAGCGCTGGAAACAGGGAGATAAGCCTTTTTTGGAAGAAATGGTTAAATTCTCGAATTTTTCATCACACATCATCCCAAATGTCACTAAACAGCTGGAAACGGGGAGATAAGCCTTTTTTGGAAGCAATGGTTAACATTTTGACTTTTTCATCACATATCAGCTCCAGTGTCAGAAAAGCGCTGGAAACAGGGAGATCTGCCTTTTTTTGGAAGAAAAGGTTAAATTCTTGAATTTTTCATCACACATCATCCCAAATGTCACTAAACAGCTGGAAACGGGGAGATAAGCCTTTTTTGGAAGCATTGATTAAGATTTCTGACATTTTCATCACATGTCAGCCCAGGTGTCAGAAAAGCGCTGGAAACAGGGAGATAAGCCTTTTTTGGAAGAAATGGTTAAATTCTCGAATTTTTCATCACACATCATCCCAAATGTCGCTAAACAGCTGGAAACGGGGAGATAAGCCTTTTTTGGAAGCAATGGTTAACATTTTGACTTTTCATCACATATCAGCTCCAGTGTCAGAAAAGCGCTGGAAACAGGGAGATCTGCCTTTTTTTGGAAGAAAAGGTTAAATTCTTGAATTTTTCATCACACATCATCCCAAATGTCACTAAACAGCTGGAAACGGGGAGATAAGCCTTTTTTGGAAGCATTGATTAAGATTTCTGACTTTTTCATCACATATCAGCCCAAGTGTCAGAAAAGCGCTGGAAACAGGGAGATCTGCCTTTTTTTGGAAGAAAAGGTTAAATTCTTGAATTTTTCAACACACATCATCCCAAATGTCACTAAACAGCTGGAAACGGGGAGATAAGCCTTTTTTGGAAGCATTGATTAAGATTTCTGACATTTTCATCACATGTCAGCCCAGATGTCAGAAAAGCGCTGGAAACAGGGAGATAAGCCTTTTTTGGAAGAAATGGTTAAATTCTCGAATTTTTCATCACACATCATCCCAAATGTCACTAAACAGCTGGAAACGGGGAGATAAGCCTTTTTTGGAAGCAATGGTTAACATTTTGACTTTTTCATCACATATCAGCTCCAGTGTCAGAAAAGCGCTGGAAACAGGGAGATCTGCCTTTTTTTGGAAGAAATGGTTAAATTCTTGAATTTGTCATCACACATCATCCCAAATGTCACTAAACAGCTGGAAACGGGGAGATAAGCCTTTTTTTTGAAGCATTGATTAAGATTTCTGACTTTTTCATCACATGTCAGCCCAAGTGTCAGAAAAGCGCTGGAAACAGGGAGATAAGCCTTTTTTGGAAGAAATGGTTAAATTCTTGAATTTTTCATCACACATCATCCCAAATGTCACTAAACAGCTGGAAACGGGGAGATAAGCCTTTTTTGGAAGCAATGGTTAACATTTTGACTTTTTCATCACATATCAGCTCCAGTGTCAGAAAAGCGCTGGAAACAGGGAGATCTGCCTTTTTTTGGAAGAAAAGGTTAAATTCTTGAATTTTTCATCACACATCATCCCAAATGTCACTAAACAGCTGGAAACGGGGAGATAAGCCTTTTTTGGAAGCAATGGTTAACATTTTGACTTTTTCATCACATATCAGCTCCAGTGTCAGAAAAGCGCTGGAAACAGGGAGATCTGCCTTTTTTTGGAAGAAAAGGTTAAATTCTTGAATTTTTCATCACACATCATCCCAAATGTCACTAAACAGCTGGAAACGGGGAGATAAGCCTTTTTTTTGGAAGCATTGATTAAGATTTCTGACTTTTTCATCACATGTCAGCCCAAGTGTCAGAAAAGCGCTGGAAACAGGGAGATCTGCCTTTTTTTGGAAGAAAAGGTTAAATTCTTGAATTTGTCATCACACATCATCCCAAATGTCACTAAACAGCTGGAAACGGGGAGATAAGCCTTTTTTAGAAGCATTGATTAAGATTTCTGACTTTTTCATCACATGTCAGCCCAAGTGTCAGAAAAGCGCTGGAAACAGGGAGATAAGCCTTTTTTGGAAGAAATGGTTAAATTCTTGAATTTTTCATCACACATCATCCCAAATGTCACTAAACAGCTGGAAACGGGGAGATAAGCCTTTTTTGGAAGCATTGATTAAGATTTCTGACTTTTTCATCACATGTCAGTCCAAGTGTCAGAAAAGCGCTGGAAACAGGGAGATCTGCCTTTTTTTGGAAGAAAAGGTTAAATTCTTGAATTTTTCATCACACATCATCCCAAATGTCACTAAACAGCTGGAAACGGGGAGATAAGCCTTTTTTGGAAGCATTGATTAAGATTTCTGACTTTTTCATCACATATCAGCCCAAGTGTCAGAAAAGCGCTGGAAACAGGGAGATCTGCCTTTTTTTGGAAGAAAAGGTTAAATTCTTGAATTTTTCATCACACATCATCCCAAATGTCACTTAACAGCTGGAAACGGGGAGATAAGCCTTTTTTGGAAGCAATGGTTAACATTTTGACTTTTTCATCACATATCAGCTCCAGTGTCAGAAAAGCGCTGGAAACAGGGAGATCTGCCTTTTTTTGGAAGAAAAGGTTAAATTCTTGAATTTTTCATCACACATCATCCCAAATGTCACTAAACAGCTGGAAACGGGGAGATAAGCCTTTTTTGGAAGCAATGGTTAACATTTTGACTTTTTCATCACATATCAGCTCCAGTGTCAGAAAAGCGCTGGAAACAGGGAGATCTTCCTTTTTTTGGAAGAAAAGGTTAAATTCTTGAATTTTTCATCACACATCATCCCAAATGTCACTAAACAGCTGGAAACGGGGAGATAAGCCTTTTTTGGAAGCATTGATTAAGATTTCTGACTTCTTCATCACATGTCAGCCCAGGTGTCAGAAAAGCGCTGGAAACAGGGAGATAAGCCTTTTTTGGAAGAAATGGTTAAATTCTCGAATTTTTCATCACACATCATCCCAAATGTCACTAAACAGCTGGAAACGGGGAGATAAGCCTTTTTTGGAAGCAATGGTTAACATTTTGACTTTTTCATCACATATCAGCTCCAGTGTCAGAAAAGCGCTGGAAACAGGGAGATCTGCCTTTTTTTGGAAGAAAAGGTTAAATTCTTGAATTTGTCATCACACATCATCCCAAATGTCACTAAACAGCTGGAAACGGGGAGATAAGCCTTTTTTGGAAGCATTGATTAAGATTTCTGACTTTTTCATCACATGTCAGCCCAGATGTCAGAAAAGCGCTGGAAACAGGGAGATAAGCCTTTTTTGGAAGAAATGGTTAAATTCTCGAATTTTTCATCACACATCATCCCAAATGTCACTAAACAGCTGGAAACGGGGAGATAAGCCTTTTTTGGAAGCAATGGTTAACATTTTGACTTTTTCATCACATATCAGCTCCAGTGTCAGAAAAGCGCTGGAAACAGGGAGATCTGCCTTTTTTTGGAAGAAAAGGTTAAATTCTTGAATTTTTCATCACACATCATCCCAAATGTCACTAAACAGCTGGAAACGGGGAGATAAGCCTTTTTTGGAAGCATTGATTAAGATTTCTGACTTTTTCATCACATGTCAGCCCAGGTGTCAGAAAAGCGCTGGAAACAGGGAGATAAGCCTTTTTTGGAAGAAATGGTTAAATTCTCGAATTTTTCATCACACATCATCCCAAATGTCACTAAACAGCTGGAAACGGGGAGATAAGCCTTTTTTGGAAGCAATGGTTAACATTTTGACTTTTTCATCACATATCAGCTCCAGTGTCAGAAAAGCGCTGGAAACAGGGAGATCTGCCTTTTTTTGGAAGAAAAGGTTAAATTCTTGAATTTGTCATCACACATCATCCCAAATGTCACTAAACAGCTGGAAACGGGGAGATAAGCCTTTTTTGGAAGCATTGATTAAGATTTCTGACTTTTTCATCACATGTCAGCCCAGATGTCAGAAAAGCGCTGGAAACAGGGAGATAAGCCTTTTTTGGAAGAAATGGTCAAATTCTCGAATTTTTCATCACACATCATCCCAAATGTCACTAAACAGCTGGAAACGGGGAGATAAGCCTTTTTTGGAAGCAATGGTTAACATTTTGACTTTTTCATCACATATCAGCTCCAGTGTCAGAAAAGCGCTGGAAACAGGGAGATCTGCCTTTTTTTGGAAGAAAAGGTTAAATTCTTGAATTTGTCATCACACATCATCCCAAATGTCACTAAACAGCTGGAAACGGGGAGATAAGCCTTTTTTGGAAGCATTGATTAAGATTTCTGACTTTTTCATCACATGTCAGCCCAAGTGTCAGAAAAGCGCTGGAAACAGGGAGATAAGCCTTTTTTGGAAGAAATGGTTAAATTCTTGAATTTTTCATCACACATCATCCCAAATGTCACTAAACAGCTGGAAACGGGGAGATAAGCCTTTTTTGGAAGCATTGATTAAGATTTCTGACTTTTTCATCACATGTCAGTCCAAGTGTCAGAAAAGCGCTGGAAACAGGGAGATCTGCCTTTTTTTGAAGAAAAGGTTAAATTCTTGAATTTTTCATCACACATCATTCCAAATGTCACTAAACAGCTGGAAACGGGGAGATAAGCCTTTTTTGGAAGCATTGATTAAGATTTCTGACTTTTTCATCACATGTCAGCCCAAGTGTCAGAAAAGCGCTGGAAACAGGGAGATCTGCCTTTTTTTGGAAGAAAAGGTTAAATTCTTGAATTTTTCATCACACATCATCCCAAATGTCACTAAACAGCTGGAAACGGGGAGATAAGCCTTTTTTAGAAGCATTGATTAAGATTTCTGACTTTTTCATCACATGTCAGCCCAAGTGTCAGAAAAGCGCTGGAAACAGGGAGATAAGCCTTTTTTGGAAGAAATGGTTAAATTCTTGAATTTTTCATCACACATCATCCCAAATGTCACTAAACAGCTGGAAACGGGGAGATAAGCCTTTTTTGGAAGCATTGATTAAGATTTCTGACTTTTTCATCACATGTCAGTCCAAGTGTCAGAAAAGCGCTGGAAACAGGGAGATCTGCCTTTTTTTGGAAGAAAAGGTTAAATTCTTGAATTTTTCATCACACATCATCCCAAATGTCACTAAACAGCTGGAAACGGGGAGATAAGCCTTTTTTGGAAGCATTGATTAAGATTTCTGACTTTTTCATCACATATCAGCCTAAGTGTCAGAAAAGCGCTGGAAACAGGGAGATCTGCCTTTTTTTGGAAGAAAAGGTTAAATTCTTGAATTTTTCATCACACATCATCCCAAATGTCACTAAACAGCTGGAAACGGGGAGATAAGCCTTTTTTGGAAGCAATGGTTAACATTTTGACTTTTTCATCACATATCAGCTCCAGTGTCAGAAAAGCGCTGGAAACAGGGAGATCTGCCTTTTTTTGGAAGAAAAGGTTAAATTCTTGAATTTGTCATCACACATCATCCCAAATGTCACTAAACAGCTGGAAACGGGGAGATAAGCCTTTTTTGGAAGCATTGATTAAGATTTCTGACTTTTTCATCACATGTCAGCCCAGATGTCAGAAAAGCGCTGGAAACAGGGAGATAAGCCTTTTTTGGAAGAA